>NC_089522.1:2493402-2785902 GCF_963924715.1 Thunnus thynnus
TCTTCTCTTTGAGGCCTTCCTCTTCATCCTCCTCTTCCTCCTCTTTCTGCTCCTCCTCTTCTTCTGCTGCATCGCTGTCTGCAGCAAATCTGTCGTCTGCTGCTTGTTTGACAGGCTGGTTCCTCCTCTTGGGAGCAGACTGGTTCTCCTCAGCCTCAGCCTCCTCCAGCTTCCTCTTCTTCACAATCGGGCATCCCAGTATGCTAAGGAGTGCAGGATAGGTATGGAAGTTAATGGTAACATCTACTATGCTAACATAAAACAGTAAAATCAACAGCATGGTGTTGTTCTGTTCAACACTTTAATATTGTGAGATGTAGTGAATATTGCAGCTTCTATATGCCACTTGGCAAGCTGCCCCTCTGCAGACTTCCACCTGCTCTGGACGCTATGGAAACATACAATTGTAGGATTTCACTTCTTTTACTTGTTCTTTACTAGAAATGGTAACTTCTCAAATACATTCATACATGTGGACAACAGAAGAAAACCCATGGAAAAACCTCAGCAACAAAGACTACGGAATGGACTGACAGCCGTTTATGGGCATGCCATTGGCTTGTTGACCAGGTAGCAAAAACCATCGCAAGTGTTCAGAGCAGGTTGAACTTTATGCTTTTGTCTTACAGGGAGCATTTTTTCCCCCAAATGTTCACCTCAAGATTTCAAAATTTGACCATGTTAAACATCCAACATCATAACAGTATATAAATAAGAGAAAATAACAAAAAGCATGATCATTTCATTGATTATGGAAAAAAAGTTATCTAACACCTGAATCACCCATGTGAAACAGTAATTCCCCCTTTAGTTACTCTATCATCCAGCACAGGCGGGCTTGATTTCTGCCAGCGCTGTTGAATCTAGACATCACTTAAATAGAAGCTTTCCTGGAGAGGGTTACAAAGTCATTTCTAAGGCTCTGGGACTCTCGCCAACCAAAGTGAGAGCCTTTATCTCCAAATGGAGAAAACTTGGAACATAGTGAATCTTCCCAGCAATAGCCAGCCAAACAAAAGTCCTCCCAGAGTGCACTGACAACTCATCTGGGAAGTCCTAGAAGAACCCAGATGAACATCTCAGGAAGTGCAGGCATCGTTGCCTCTGATAAGGTCTGCATTCACAAGTCCACCATGAGAAAGACAAAAGGCAACAATGTTATCCATGGGAGAACTGCAAAATGAAAAGGAACAGAAAGGCTTGTCTTGCTGACCCCCGAGCCATCAGGGATAATGTTGTGTGGACTAAGGAGTAGAAAGTGGAACTTTTTGAAATACATGGGTCCCATTGCATCTGGTGTAAAGCTAACACAGAGTTCCAAAATAATAACATCATAGCAACAGTCTAACATGGTGGTGATGGTGTGGGGATGTTTTGCTGCTTTAGGGTATGGGTGACTTGCCATTGTTGAGGGAACCATGTCTAGCAGAAAATCCTAAAGGAGAATGTCCAGTCATCAGTCTGGATCTGAAGTTCAAGTGCAGTTGGAATATGTAGCATGACAACAATCCCTCAAATCTACCACTGAATAGCTCAAAAGAAACTAAATGAAGACTTTGGAGTGGAGTAGTCTAAGTCCTGACTTTGAACCCAGATGAGATGCTGTGGTTTAAACTGGCAGTTCATACTGGAAATGTGGCTCTCCTTTCCTGCAAAGAAGAGTGGACCTAAATGCCTCCACAGCACAGAAAGACTGGTTGCAGTTGTTGCTGCTAAGGTGGCACAACCAGCTATTGAGTTTAGAGAGGCAGTTACTGTTTCACATTGGTGATTCTGGTGTTGGATTCCTTCATTCTTTCAATAACTTACATTCTCAATTAGAAACTTTTTTTTTTTTGTTTACTAGGACCGTCCTCTTAATTTCTATATTAAGTTTAGTTTGAAGACCCTAACCCTGAAACAATTCAATGTGACAAATATGTAAAAATAATGGAAATCTGTGGGGTGCAAATAGTTTTTCAGCGCACTTTGTTGTTGTGTTATTAATATTGATTTATGTTACATCAGTGGAAAAAAACATTAAAAATTCTTACACTAACATATATCTGATAACTGTGGGTGTAATTTGTTTCATTGCATGTGAAATTATATATTTATGACCTGTACTGTTATAAAGTGACCTGTTATTCTTAAGTTCAGAGGAAAATTGCACATATACGGGGGCCATTCTCAAGGTTTTAACCACTTACTCTTCAACATCAAATAATGTACTTATATATTATATCATATATACTCACATTGTCAGTATATAAAGAATTCTATTGCCAGGAATATATTTAGTGCTATACATAGGAAGGTAAGTGTGTTTATGTACCTCTGCATTTTTTTTATATTGGCTAAATATTTTCATGTTTACCTATATGTCATCACTACACTACATGCCCAAAAATATATGGATACATCTGTCCACGTACTTAAATGTACTTCATGTTTTGGGCTACACCCCTTAGTTACCATTAAGGGAAGTTTTTATTTTATATAATATATATATATAAATTACATTTGCTTAAGAGGGCTTTACAATATGTCAATACACCATAGTACAGCATACAACACACTGTATCCTTAGGGAAATCTTATAATACTCCACCATAAAATTATATTTCATACAGGTGTGTTTGGAGAAGACCCTTTCCTTAGGGACAATGCCCCCTGCAAGAACAAACTAACATACTAAAATGTTTCACTTTCACATATGGTTTTACGAAGAATGATCACTCATGTCGTGAAAAATGAAACAATCTCTTTAATCATCAGTTGCATGTTTGTATGTTTGTGCCATCACCAACCTTCTATGTCGTGAGTATCTCCCACTGACGTGTCCTTTGCCATCACATCCAGGGGTAGGACAGCTGCTGCTGACAAGCAGCAAGACAAACATTAATCATCATTGTACGCTACCACTTCTTACATTATGATAGTCTTCTGCTGAAGCATGAAATCACTTACCTTAACTCCTGCTTCATCTCTTGTCCTACAAGTTCTGGTGACACTGTGAGTAAAGCAGGAGGAGAGCCATTAGAAACAGAATTAAAAGTCATGCAGAAAATAAGAGAGCTGTAAGTGTAAAAAGGCAATGATACTTTTATTTGTGGAGTTTGTTTACACATTGCACATTTACATACTGTAAAATTCATCCTTGTACATACGGTATAAAAGTCCTTTCTGTCTTCATGAGACATGTTAAAAACTTTGTAAGCACAGCTGAATTGCCAGCCAGACAAAGTGGGTAGATGCTGCGGGGCCACAGACTTCCAAGGAACCAAAAAGACTATATACAGTGTGTGACAGATGCTTTATGGTAATTTGGGAAAATGCAAATTTGTTTGGTGACCTGTGAGCCCTTTACTATTTCACTATGATATTGTGCTCACATGCTACTTATTCCTAAATAAAACCAAGAACTATTCCAATAGACTGGAGTTGGTTTCTGGATCTGTATCAAGATATCATGTGTGGTTTACACCTGCAGCTCCCCAGCAATGTTTGCAAGGGGGGGACATGACTATGCAATATGTTTTTGAGTGTGTGTGTGTGTGTGTGTGTGTGTGTGTGTGTGTGTGTGTGTGTGTGTGTCTATACTGACCCCGGATGCCTTTGGAACGTGTCCGTGTTCGTGTCTCTGTAGTGTCTTGGCTCATCTGAATAACAGAGGGACATGATCAAAATTCATAAGTGCAGCACTGAAGATCAATATATGTATGTAGATAGATAAAAAATAGTTACTTTGATGCTGAGGCTCTTCCTCTCTGGTTGATTGGCTCTTCCCTTGTCCACTGCTGGCTCAGTGTCTGACTTTTGAACTCATTTTCTGCTGGATGAAACACACGCACACAACACACACCTTTGCTGTCACCTCATGATGAAATAGAATTACCTTACATAGTTGTTAGAAATTTTTTAAGGAGAACTGATTTTACACATAAAGGAAACTTGTCATGGTTAAAACAGTTGTATAGGTATATAAACTCTGGAGGAGTTTACTGACATAACCCTGATGACGTCATAATGATGTCACCAGGGTTATCTCAGCATGGTCATGTGCTACAAATTTGTAACTGAAGGTCTGCATTACAAACTGGAGATTGAAAGATGTTGGCACTTACTAGGCAGGGAAATTCTAACAAAAGTTGATGGTGGCATTACAGGAAATGTAGGAGCCAGCATTTTTGTAGCTTGACCCATAGTAGGGACTAAAAGTCAAGATATCTTGGCCTTGTTGCTTTAATTTGAACTATTCTTTTTTTTTAACCATTTATCTAACCTATCTCTGGTGTGAAGTGGAATATTAAATCAGTGTAGTGCCCCTTTAAGCACAATACACCAACTGTATGGCTGGCTAAGAAGCTTTTGACACTAGCCTGGTGAACATAAGTGAGAAACATTGCTTTTCCAGAGTTTACAAAGATACAAAATATCTTTTAGGGAAATGTGTTGATGCACAAGACTAGAATGCATTTGATGGAATGGTGCCTCTATAAAAGACATGCAGTCTTGAGTTTGAATGGTACTCAGATATTTTACTGAAGTAAAAGTACCAATACTGCAATGTAAAAATACTCTATTACAGGTAAAATTCATGCATTTAAAATCCCACTTAAGCAAAAGTCCCAAAGTAAGTAAAGTAACTGTACAGTACTTGTTTGGTAGAAAATCAGCCCAAGTGACTAATATATTAAATACATTTAATAAGTTACATTATTAATACTGATGCACAAATGTGTGAGCAGCATTTTTCTATTTTTTAGATGCTTGAAGTGCAGTTAACAGTAGGCTATAGGCTAAGTAGTTTGAACTACTTTATACATACAAAGAGAGGGGTTGAGAGATGATTAGTGGGAGAGGAAAGAAGAAAAAGTTCTGATCTGTTTTCAGTTTTTTGACTTGAAACAATTTATTGAAATGAAACAATGTGAGAGGTTTAGAGGCTAACTGTCTCTTCGGTTGAATAGCTAACCTGAAACATGACAAGGAGACACAACTACACAGTGATTTTATAAAAGGGCTAAAAGGTAACAGCTTGTTTCATCTTTAAGAACATGTATTCTATAAGGTTGTCATATATGTTTTTATCTAAAATCGCAATATGAAAATTAATTAGTAAAACCAGACTATTTCCCTCTAGAATGTAGTGGAGTAGCACAATGGAAATGAGTTCTACCACTGATGATGTAATGTGTGTAAATGTGTATATACATACATATATATATATATATATATATATATATATATATATATATATATATATATATATATAAATGCCCGCGCGCACACACACAGAGTCTAGAATTGAGAGGCTATGACCATTAAACACAGTTAAATATTACATTAAAACAAAGCATAAAGACTAATAAATGTTTAGTTAAAGATGAACAAAAACGAAATCTAAGAAAATAAATAACTTCGAAATATACTGTGTTAATATATTCCATATGGAGCTTCTTCTGAGCTAGAACACAAACAAAGGTTGGTTATGTCACATGACAGCTTGACAGCAGCGGTCGTGACAGTTTCTGGAGCTTGGAACTGGGTCACGGGACAGCAAAGGTTGACAAACATCGGTTTATAGAGACTTTGTGGTGCTGGTTGGCGGACGTGGTATCAATAAGACCATGCGTGGCATCAATTCAAACGGTGTATCGACTGCTACATTTCGCAAGGCTGAACATTTTACACAAAAGACAATAGAGATGTAGGCCAGCCAGCCTCCTAATCAGGACGAGGCCTTGTCTCTTCTCCTAAATAGGCACACTGTCAAAACATCAACCATACAAAGGCCACGGGCCTTTAACACTATCGACACCCGGCCGCCATTGTGGCCGCCGGCAATAACGAGCGACAGTAATAATCCGTTAAAAGAGCCTCAGCGTCCGCACTTTCGGACCGAGTTTAGATTATTTATCACGAAGGGAAAACCTTCGGAAGCATGTGACAGTCGCGGGATGCAAAATATCGCTTCATCACGTCCTCCCTGCTCGGTGTAAAACCCACCGTCAGGCCTGCAGCCAAGGCCTCCAAAATACCGACAAATTGGTGCGCTTCATGCTCTGTCTTTGTCAGAGAAAAATAAAGCCTTACCTTACGCTCAGACTACTGCCCTCCCCTCCCCCTCTGCTCCGACATCTCCGGCCTGGCAGACAGACATTCACTAACACTGTGCACTGGCTGTTATTACAGCAGCCTACACCTCCAGAACACAAGACTGGAGTGGATAAGTGTGGCACCAGCCTCACACTGAGCCCAGCACTCCTGAGCTGTTCAGCACCCCGGACAGAGCTAGTCCAATCTTCAGCACCATGGACAGAAACCTCGCTGCACTGCCCCCTGCAGGAGCCGCGGAGAGCTTCAGCCGGCCGCCGCTCACGGAGAGGCCGCGCTGCACGGGCCGCTAGAGGCGCACAAGATGTTAATATTTAAAGAGACGCCCAGCAGCTGGAGGATGGAGGAAGATCTTATCAAACACACTCCCTCAAGTCATTAAAACGCTCAGTAATTTCATTTCAGCCACACACTTCTTGAACAAACTCAGCCAGCCTAAGTAGGCTACAGTTCATTGCTGCCCTTGACACCAGCCAATCAATTTAACAATTTAAAAACATTTACAGGTAGAGAACAAAGAAAAGTATCTGTTTTTAACAAACATGATTAATATATTAAGAGATGCATACCTCTAATTAACAAAAGCAGCAATGATAGTACATTGATACATACAGTAAATGCATTTATTTTTATTGTTATGTACACTCCTTTGTTACAGGAGATTTTAAAAAGCAATGTAAACAGTAGCACATGGGGCCAGCAGGTAGGCTACATGAATAAATACATCATCATCACATCATGAAAACACCTGCATATTTTTTACAGTAATATTTTCATATGGTAACATAGAAACACCTTTCTTCATTGCTAAAACAGTGAAAAGAGTAAATGGTGGCCTGCATGTTTATTCATCATACATTCTAATTTTAATACCAGAAGCACGCTTCATATCTGTAGCTATTCCTGAGGTATATGTGTTTTAGATGAGAAAGCATTCAGAAAACCCATTCCAAGAATATAACACTGACACTCCAGATAGTTTTTTATGCTACAGTAGCAATGCTACAGTGTTTTCCAAACTAATAAACTTCATGTTGTTGAGTTATCGTTATTTCAATAACACTCTTCCTCCTGTCTTTAATAATAATTTCAGTGTATTAACCACCATTCACAACTATGAAACCAGGAATCAGCTTTGGCCTGCATTTTCAAGAACTTTAGATGCCCAATTTAGAATTTTTAATTGGGACCTAGAATCTGGAGCTCAATTTCCACCCTTAACATTTTTTTAAATGTTAAGAAATTCCTCATTGTTATTTTTTGGTACTCTTCTATTTTGAACAATTTGTAGATTTGTAGAATTTGTTTGCACAGATGAGCACATGAATCCTGATTGTAGATATCTTATTCCTGAAACATGTTGTTGTGATGTTGAAATTTGATTCTCTTCTAGGGGAGCCACGTGATGAGCCTTTTGACCTTTTGGCTCTGCCTGCACATCTCTTGTGATTATATCAATATTTCCTTATGTTTTAACCTGTTATATATTTTTATCTGACTTTTTACATTTTATCTTCTATTCTCTCTACGTAGTGCAATACATGATAGCAGTAGTGAGTAGCAGAATTAATAAAAGTTATATCAGTAGTATTGCAGCAATAGTAACAGTATAAGAACTAGCTACAGTAGTAGAAGCATTATTGTTATAGCGGTACTAATAGTAGTACCAATAATAATTGTTGCAGTGGTGGTTGAAATAGCTGTTGTAAAAGGAGCCCTAGTAGTAACTCTGTAGTAATTGTAATAGTACCACTCCACATCATATTTTGACCCACCAGTATCATATCATGTAATTTCATATTCACATCACAATCGCATATCTTTATGTCATGATGACATCACATCACACCTCATCACATGATATCTACGTAAATAACACAACATGACATAAGTCCTATGGGCATTGGCATTGTTAGGCCTAATCATTATATTATATTTTGAGGCAGTCAGGTTCTTGGGTTTAAAGGATTATTCTCCCTAGCCACCGCATGAGTTTATGAGGGCAAGCCAAGCAACAATAAGCCACACTGAGAGGGGGGGTGAGATGGAGGAAGGAGTGGATATGGATGAGAATGACTTTGTTGAGGATATTGATAATGTTTAATTTTTTTCTGATGATCTGCATCTTTCACTGGAATGCAAGGAGTCTTATTGCCAATGGACAGGAACTTAAGAAATTAGATGCCAGATTAAACCAGACTTTTTATGTGTTCAGGAAACATGCGAAAACTTTGTCTTGATTTTGTCATTCAGGATATGTATGTCTGCACAAAGATAGACCTGAGGAGGCCAGGTGGTGGGTGTGCTACTTTTACCAAATCAGGGATTCAATATAAAATTTGTGTGTGAGGTATCATTTGAATGCCTAATAGTTGAAGTGTGGAGTTCTCAGGCATACAACAACAAAACAACTAGCTAGCTGTCAACTGCTAACTGCTGTTACCAATATTCCGAAGGAGATACAGAACTAAGAAGAAACAAGAAGAAAATTTAAAGGATCCTTGCTGGTAATGTAATCCATGCATGCTGGAGCCTCTCTATGCACCCTGGACTCAAGAAGTGATGGCATATGACTGGGGGTCACTCATCGGGATGGGGAGATGGTCAGCTCACCAGTGCTGAGGGGCTTAAGAGGAGCTTCTACCCTCTGGCCACTGGGATCCTGGATCAGATTGTTACATAGGACTGTCATCTGAGGCCGTTTATCATACCTCAGAGCATGCCTGTCAAAAACTGCGTCAAGTTCAAAGCAGTGTTACATCGACAAAAACACCTGGGCTGTGTTTCATGGAGTGCTTTTTGGACTACTGTTGGTACTCACTGCTGTATTGCCTGTACATGTCTGTCTGGCCAGAGCAATCAACACTGATGGAAAACAACTGGGACACCAAGTGATTTAGCTTGGGACAAATGCTGGCTCATGGCCAGTTGACGCTCCTACAGTGAGTTTTCATCATAACTTACTGGGATATTTTGCAATCTATTCCTCTGTGCTGCAGCACGGACGAGCCCAGGTACCAGAGCGAATCACCGATCCAGTGGACCAGTCATCTGCCACCCCATTTTGGAGAATAGCAGGTCTCCTCTTCATGCTGTTCCTGCTCTCCGGAGATGTTCAGCTAAATCCTGAACCAGCCCTGGAGTGCTGCAGAACTTCGATGCTGATATGTGCCCAAGTGTGTCTGGGACTCCTCTGGTGCCAGTGATGAATGAGCAGCAACTTTCTGAGCCAGGCTTCTCCCTTAAAAGACTAAACTTTGTTAACACGAGGCATGATGTCTCAATGAGACAAACTGTCAATCATGCAAAAGTCTTATGGGAGCTGAAGCTGAAACTGAGGTGGCTATTCGGTGGACATTTTAACATCAGAAGCATTACTGCAAAGGGCAATCAGCTAACTCATCTTGTGTCTGATTCAAATCTGGACTTTCTCTGTCTGATTGAAACGTGTTTGAAACAAACAACTCCTGCAAGTGTGTTCAAGGTGCCCAGATACCAATGTTTCAGAAGAAACAGACCTGATGGAAGAGGAGGAGGGGTGCTTTTTTATGTGAGAGACAACATCAAATGTGAACATGTGGTTTATAATGCGGGTAACACGTTAGAATATGTTGGGATAAAAATAATGTTATCCCAGCAAATGTCTTTAAACATCATAGGTATCTATAGGCCCCCTTCTGCAGATGACACTTTCTATGATCAACTCACAGAAGTCTTGAAAGAGTGCAATCTCAACAAAGAATTATTACTTATGGGTGATTTTAATGTGAACTGGGAGAATAAAACTAAGAGGAAAAAACTAAAAATGATCACAAAGAAATTCCAACTAGAACAACTAGTAAAACGCCCAACTAGGATTGCAAAATGCTCCAGTGCACAAATTGATCTGATATTTACTAACAAACCAGAAAGAATAACTAAAAGTTATAATTTAATCACTGGCTTGTCAGATCATAACCTAACCCTATGTACGAGAAAACTGACTAAAAGTAGATTTAAGACCACGGCAACTAAGACGAAGATGATCTGGACTATGGCTGTGATACTTTTACTCACAGAATCAACTCTGTGAGTGAAAGATTTAATGTGAGGATACAGATAAAATCTAAAAATAAAAACCCTGGTTTAATGAAAATTTGTGGAAACTAATGAAATCTAGGGATGCTGCACCAAGGAAGGCAATTAAAACTAGACACTGACATAAATGCACAGGCCAAAACTGTTTTAGCAGCTGTATACAGCATTGTACACAGCTGCCAACATTTACTATAGCAGAAATACATCAGAAACTATGTGTTTTAGATGTAAAACATACTTTCTGATGTACTTATACCTACCAGCTGAAACCCCACATTACCATTCCTATGCTCTCTAGCAAGGCGGATGGCCTTGCCAGAGACTATAACTTTTGTAAGTTTACTTTCCCCTGGATGGGAGATACAGTTCTACTGTGTCCTCTGTGATGACACCTGCCCACCCTGGCCTCACCTCCTTTAGCACTGTGAGGACTGGCTCATAACAACCAGGACACTATGCTGTCACAGACCAGATGCTGCAGCACTGGCTTAAGTGTTAATCTACACCGGACCCATCACTGCTGGATAGACATGTTCTACTTCCTGCTAGCCCCAGTCATTCTTCAAAGCAGAGGATAAGATAACACCCGCCAGCCTTTGCCTCACCTTCTGTACAGCTCTGAGACACTGGATCATCTCATCTCAACCAAACATACAACCAAAACATCATGCTGGCACAGACCAGATCCTGCAGCACCAGTTTAAGAGTGGAATAAACAGCGGACCATCACTGCTGGATCACATCGAGACATGTGTTCCCCCTGACAGTGCCAAGGTTTCTTCACAGTGGAGCATAAGGTATTTGGGATTTTATTTTTGAATTAAAAATGTCATTTGTGCTTTCTAATGTTTTGTTTTAATTGTTGGTTCATTCATTTATTCATTTTATATTCATTCAGCAGTTTTGATGACACTGTTGCTGCTCTTGACTTTAATGCTTAATACTTTCATACTTTAATACAGCTAGGAGTATAACATATTCATTTACATCAAGGGGAGTTTTTCCTTACCACTGTCGCCAAGTGCTTGCTCATGGGGGAATTGTTGGGTCTCTCTCTCTCTAAATTAAAGAGTATGGTCTAGACCTGCTCCATGTGAAAAGTGCCCTGTGATTACTTTTGTTGTGATTTGGCGCTATATAAATAAAATTTATTTGAAATTGAATTGAATTGAATCAATGTCATTCTTCAGGTCTTCCTCCACTTTGATCCCTCCACTTCACAGTGGAGACACTCAGGACTGCACAGAGAGCTAAATATGTCAGGAAGCTGAACATCATGCAGCCTTCCAAAACTTCTCTGTGTGAAATGGCACTGGACAGAAAATGGTTTCCGACCCTGCAGCAGTGTTGAAGGTATTTGATTATTGTGTATAATGTAACTTTTGAATATGTTTTGTGTCATAGTCTTTAGTTTATTAACTTTCTGTTTTCTTTTGTCAGGACCATCTCCATACCCCTACCTCCACATCACCATCTGTGCATCCATTACAGTAGAGCCTAACTACTGTTGATCCTTTGGCAAGTGATCAATTGTACTGCTGCAGGGAAACAAACTGCTGCAGACCAGTCATCAGTCAGTCGTCACTTTCAAACTGATAGCTCCTCCTGGCACTGGACAGAATTTTTTTGTTTTTTTCCCCTACAGTAGTGTTCAAGGTATTTGATTATCATTTATTATATAACATTTGAACATGTTTTGTTTCATGGACTTCATTTTCTTACAAGATATTTCTATTTTCTCTCTTTTTTATTTTCTCTTTTCTCAGGACCAGCTCCATCTTCCTACCTCCACACCGCCATCTGATGCTATACACAGTTCAGTTCAGTAGAGACCGACTACTGTTGATCCTTTGGTAAGTGATCAGGTGTACTGCTGCAGGGACACATGCACAATGCTGCAGATCGGTCCTCACTCAGTTTCTGAGTGACAATGCCTCCAATTGTGCAACATCAAGCTCCCCCCCTAAACAACAAGGTAACAATTTTATTATTTTATTTCCTTCATAAAAGATCCCTCGTCAACCATTGCATTTACAACTACAGACCAGATAATTGGAAGCAGCAGTTCTACAGTCACTGGAAATGTCAAAGGTCATTTCATATTTGTGTTGAAACTGTGCTCCGTTGGTTTGTGCCAACACCGGACAGATTCAGCAAACAGCAACATGACAGAACACACTACTGGACAGTGGACAAAATGACTGCTTCTCTGAAAAACAATACACCAATTTAAAAGATTCTTTTTTGATTGTTGATATCTTTCCAAACACTGTATGTTTAATTTGTATTTCATAAGAATTTATTCCTTTCCTTTTCATTTACCACATGCAAGCAAACTAATTAACCCAGAGAAGAGGAGAGATTTTAGAAATATTAAGCATTAGGGTGGGGTGTCAGCTGGTAGGTAAATCATGGGTCTTTCACATTTGTGTGCTTAGCCTTGGGCTAATCCAAACCTCATGGTATACAAAGCAGTCATTTATATAACTCCAGTGTTAAAATTTCAGAATGTGGAATCCAAGTTCAGAATATTCAGAGCAGTCTTCACAATGCCCACAGCACAAGCCTAGGTCAAAAAGCCATGTCTAATGATTTGATTGGGAAACAAATGTTCTCATGCTAGTCTTGATGTGACTGTCAGTGCAGGGATACTGGACCTTTGAAGCCGTGAACTAATGAGGGTAGCCTATTAGCCTAGGGCTAGCGATGATGAGAAATGCCTTTAATGGTATGGCTGAAGAATATTGCAAACCATCAGAATTGTAATGTCTTTGTTCATCAGTGTCCCACAGAGGACACTATGTATACAATTTTTTAATGTCAGTAGCTCTGTTTAGACACATTTGTCACTCTTTCTATGATAAGAATGTCTCTAGGTATCAAATACGTTAAATGGTGAATCTTGTGCAAAGTTCTTGTGCACAGTATTATTTGTGCACAGTATTATTACCATAAAACCATAAAAAACAAACAAGAGAATGGCTGAAAGAACAATGTCTAACAAGATTCCAGTTACCTAACAATGCATAATTTGTATGTACAGCATATAACTAGTGCTACTGGTGGTGAATTATATTGTTCAGCCTTGCCTTATACAAGTATACTAAACTATACTACTTATACAACTTATACTAAAGCACTATGGATTTTGATTCATTTTACTGCAAGCTCCGAAGTGTTTAATAAGGCAACTCATTGAGAATCAAAGTCTGTATTTTAATTTAATTATTTGTTTGTTTGTTTGTTTGTTTGTTTGTTTGTTTGAGTTGAAATGGGGTCAACCCACAGGTGAGCACACCATTGTCTTCATGGGGTACATCATCACACATTCAAATCCCAGAAACGTTCCACAAATTCACTTTATAAACACTGTCTCAAAACTCACTGAGCTCTCTGAGCTTCTGTTAAGGTCTGTTGGCTTTTATTCTTAGGTTAGATTGCTTTAGCCTGGTCAGGAAATATTTAGTGGTATATTGTAAACCATTGAAATTGTAATATCTTTGTTCATTAATCTCCATCAAAGGATACAAAGTTGTAAATCTTCTAATGTCAAAAGCTCTGTTTTGACAAATTTGTCACTCTCATAGGCACTATGGATTTTGGTTTTGCAAGTACAGTTTTTATGTATTTTCTATGTTCTCTGGATAATGAAACATACTGACAATCAAAGTTTATAAGCACTATGGATTTTGCAAGTACCTATGTTAAGGATTTTCTATGTTCTTTTTATTTGTTTATTGGTTATTTCTTTAACTGCAAGCAAGTTTCTAATTTTCAGATCTATTCAATTCATTTAATTTCAGTTCAGTTCGAGTATGTTCAATCAAATTTAAATATGATTTCATTCAGTTTTATTCAGTTCAATAAATTGTTCATCCTTACTTGGACAATTGAATATGCGTAGACGCTGTCACTGTTACTGCCCTATCCTGTGTGGGGTTGCACATGCAGAACTGTGAAAGACATCTTGTGGACATTTGGGGAAAAAATAAATAAAGTCAATCTAATATTACACCAAAGCAATGACTTGGTTCTTGGTTCTTCAGGCCAATGCCTTTCCTGTTCCGACATCCTTAGCAATTCAGTTCATCTGAGTGATATTAATATAAAACATTTGTTCTTTCAGTCTTTTCAGGCAATTTATATGTCAACTTCCATCTTTGACGGTATTATGGTTTAGCTTCAAGCTTTTCTAGCAATGTATTTCAACTCTTACTTTCTTTAGATGATACAGTTCAGCTTCCAATGTTGCCAGCTTTCAGGTTTTTCAGCAGTGCAGTCCAATGCATTTCAGCTTTCAGCTTTTTTTTTTAAACAAATTTCATTCCAGCTGTCAGCATTTACACGCAGGAAAATGCATTTTCTAGTTCTTTTTCTTCTTCTGTACACTTTCAGCTTTCAACTCCTCCATACTTTCAGCTATTTCAACCAATCAACTATAAAAATGTTCAGCTCTTCAAGGACATTTGTGCTTGTATTCAGCTTTTTTCTACCTTTTATACTTTTTGAAACATTAAGCTTTTTCCAAAAAATTTCTGCCATTGAAATGAATGGACTGAATTTTCAAATCCTCTTCAATCCACTCCACTTTGACATTCAACTACTTCCACATACTTTCAGCTAGAGACTTAATTTCAGCTTTAAACGGGTCACAAGACTTTCAGCTATTAAACTTGTATTCAGCTTTTTTATATCTTTTATGGTTTTTACACAATCACAGTTCAAGTTTTACATAATTTTCAGTCCTTCTCAGATTTTTACATTAGTGTGTATTGCACAGAATGTTCAGACTCAGAGTGCGTGATGTCACTCATGACAATTTTATCAAAAATCTTCAAAACATTATGATCTTACTTCCACAACTTACACTCTACAAGTGAAATTTGCCTCATGCAATGTCACTTCCATTAAAATAGGACTCACAGTTTTTGAATAAATCACCCAAAAGCACCAATGAAATATTTACGCCAATGTAATCTGAGGTGTGAAAGTTGTTGTCAAAAACAGAGATGATGATCAAATATAAATTGACACAGCTCCTTTATTTTAAATCATACAGAAACATATCCTATATCAGTGTCGCCACTGAAGTCTTGGGTCGCTCATGCTGAAGACATTTTTTCAAAGTAACTTTTAGTTTTTGAGTTATAAGTAGTTGTTTGTGCCTGATTTTGGCCTAGAAACAGATTGTCTCCCTCAATTCTCAATCACTTAGAGGGGAGCACTGTCACCATAGCAACCTGTGCCTTTGCTGTGAAGCTATTTATAGACCTGTTTTAAAGGCTTATTCCACCCAAATACTGCGTTCTGTCTAACTTCTTATAGGTTTAAAGGTTTATTCCACCAAACTACTGTGCTCTGTCTAACTACTTATGTATGTCTAACTACTGTGCTTTCTGTGACACTCTGGATATCAGATTCCCTATAGCAGCCATTTGGGATGACAAGTGTGTGACCTGGACCAAGAGTGTTGCATGCCTGAAGTCATGGAGTCCCTGGTCCTTGGGTTCCTGTTGAGCTGTTTCCTTTGGCTGCCAAGTTTGCCTGATTGTAGCTCTCACAAGGAGGACAATTCTCCACTTCCTGGATCCCCAGTGGCTCCACCTGCCAAGTCTGCAGCATCCCCAGTGGCTCTGCCTTCCAAGTCTGCAGCATCCCCTGGACCTTCCAGACCTTCTAGACCTCCAGTCAGCCGTCTTAGCTGACACTCAGCCAGACCTCCAGTTGGCTGTCTCCACCAACCCACAGCCAGACCTCCCAGATCGTCAGTTGGCCATCCTCACTGACACCAAGTCAGATCTCCGACTGCCCGTCTTCTGTTATGCACTCCAGCAGTCTGCCTCTCCTGCAGCCCGACCTCCAGATCAGCTCCAGAGGGGTTCCGCCTTCATCACCGGCTCCCTGCTCAATCTCCAGAGGTCCTCAGTTTTCCTTTGATCCTACCCTCAGGCTGCTCATCTGAGACTTTCTGTCCACCTGAACTTTCTGACTCTGCCTCTGTCCGGCCCCCAGGCCTTCCACCTGAACTCTTTTGCTCCGCCCCTGTTCAGTCCCCAGGCCATTTGCCTGGGGCTCCTGGCTCCGCCCCTGTCCTCAGGCTGCCCACCTGAATGCCACCTCCCTGGTTCCCAGTGTCCCGGCCGCCTGCCTGTGCATCAACTTCCTGGTTCCCCTTAGCCTGGCCACCTTCCTGAGCATGACCTTCTTGGTTCCCCACTCTCTGGCCGCCTGCCCAAGCACCACCTCCCTTGCTACCTGCTCTTTGTCCTGGCTGATGGACTGTCAGTTTTGGCCTCCTTGTCCTCCCTTCTTACAATGGCCAACCATCCTGTGTTCCTTGGTGACGTTTGTGGGACATCTGGAATGTTTGGACTCTGTTTTTGTTCTTTTGGGTTCTCTGTGTTACACTTATGTTACCTTGTCATTTGATTGAGCTTGTTTGTGTTATTTGACTTAGGGGGACTTTCTTGCATTTTCGGTTGGATTGTGTTCTGTGTTCTGGGATTTGGTTTTCTCTGTGTTTCCCTTGTGTGTTCTTTCACTCCTCCTGTGTTCATGTGCTCCTCCTCTCACCTGCCCTGCATTACCCTTGTTAGCCCTGCCCTGCTCCTAGGGTACATCTCAAGTCTCTTATTTTATCTCTCCTCGCTCCTCCCTGAACTGGAAGTTGTTCCTGGTGCGCCATTTTGACAGGCATCAAAAGTCTCTTAAATTGCATCCACGCTTCCCTCACTTGCGTCTTTTCCTTGCGTCTTAGTCCCTCCCACTGTGGATGCAAGGAGAGACGCAAGGAAACCAAGCGAGAAGAGAGGAAACGAGGAAATTTGTTTTAAGAGACATGAGACGTCCTCTCCTCTGAAGAGTCATGTGAAGCGACGTCCGTTTCTGATCATGGCGACAGCTGATCCAGCTGTGATCAGCTGTCGCTATGATCGTCAGTCGGCTTTAAGAGCTGTAGAGACTCCTGATGGAGTTTGTGTCTGCACACATGTGCAATGTGCTGACACTAATGAAGGTTCAGTTATCACCGCTAGAACAGCTGTTTTCTCTCTGCAGCCTGTTACCTGTTTAACAAACACCTAAATAAACCTGCATTCTGCATTGATACTGTGTCCTGCTCAGACGCACAGGAACCTTTTCTACTTGCAGAATGCGTTTATACTATTAATTGATTACTTGCCTCTGTATTTTTTGATAATCCTGACAGTGAATTAATTATTTAATAACCCAGAATATGATCAGGGTGTCTTCTGAACACTGGAAAATATGTATTTGGCCAAATGTTTCAGGGAAAATGGAAATTATGTTACTCATATGAAACCCGACGCTCAGGAATTTTCAGCCTTCATGAGACTGAATGGAAATGACGATAATATAAATGTGTTTAACTGTGATTATGGATAAAAATTGAAAGTTTTTCCTCCCTTTTCTGTCTGTCAGTAAGGAACCGTTTAATGGAGGAAATAACAGATCATGAGAAGAAAAATCTTTCTAATAACTGAAGAAAGTTGTTTATGGTTCTTTTGTTGATCAGACCGACAATTAACAGCATAAAACCTGAGAGTGATATACTTAAATTTAATCTGTAATCTGTCACCGCTTCGGTATGAAACTGCAGTGATGTATCAGATCAGTCAGATCAGCTGCAGCATCCAATCAATAACTGATATCCAATAAGGGGGCGTGTCGGCTGGTACTCTCATGTTTCCTCGCTCCTCGATCCTCAGAGATCCCTCCTCCCTCCTCGCCCCTCGCTCCCCCGAGCAAAATAAGAGACTTGGGACGGCTATCAAAATGGCGCATCAGGAACAACTTCCGGTTCAGGCGAGGAGCGAGGAGCGAGGAGACATAAAATAAGGGACTTGAGACCGACCCGCTTAAACTGGCGCATGCGCGACCCCCATCAACGGTCAAAACATATATCGTGAAATGTGGTTTGTCCAAGTGAAGTTGCCGTACCTAGCTGTCCAAGACGGCGGAGGGGCTTGCGCATGCGCGACTCACATCAACTATCGACTGCAGCATCAGACCGCTGGCGGGGAGGAGAAGAAAACGAAGAAGAAGAAGAGGAAGGTAGCATATTCTTGTTAGCTTCATATCAGAGTTCAGGCTCTATTCAGCTGTAGACCTGCACCCTTCTCCCTCTGCCACAGCTCAGGTTAACGATAGCTTTGTAACTAACATAAAACGAAGCCGTGTTGTCGGCTCGCTGCAGTCCTGTTCAAACAGCAGTTGAAGTTGACTTACTAAAAGTTTGTTAGTTAAGTTACTTCTTGTCGCTGAGTAAAATCTATAGCTAGGTAGCTTAGTAGGGAAACTTTAAAGGTAACTTAAGTTACCATGTTTGAGTCTGTAGTGGTGGGCAGTTATGGAGAAAATGCCACGTTAATTTGCTAGTTTATCAGGTCCACCGAGCTAAAACTAATGCAGCCCTACAATAAACCTTCCCTCATGAAAGTTCTAATGTTGAGAATTTGTTGAACATTGTTTTAGAGAGGCCTTGTTTCAACGTTATGGTTATGTTGGAGTCTGTAGTTTGTGTCGCTGTTTCTAGTATTTAACTTACTCTGTACCCTCAATGATGTAAATTGTGGAAATAGCATTAAGTGGGTTATGCAATATCTTTTATGGTCGATTAATTATTGATAGTCCATAGGATTTTAACAGTAATCATTAATTTGTCTAGTCATCTTAATTTAATGCAGTAATTTTAATATGTCGATGAAAGTTTCACATTGGTGTCTGTGTGTGTGTGTGTGTGTGTGTGTGTGTGTGTGTGTGTGTGTGTGTGTGTGTGTGTGTGTGTGTGTAGCTGCAGGATGGATGTGTCCAGCAGGCTGGAGGTGTGGCAGCAGCTGGCTGAGAGCTGCGGTCTCAGTACGGTCCAGCAGGGCCTGCAGCAGGTCTGGAGGCTGCTGCTGCTCTGTCTTATCTGCAGACTCTGCTGTAGATTGGGTGAGCAACTCTGCCTGTGCACACAGCAGCCTTCAGAAGGGCTATTCTTAACATAGTTTTGATATTCACATAGGTGGAGGCAAAGTTGGATATTGTATTAAGATAATGTTCCTTGATTTCAACACCATTCTTATCAAAAATCTGTATTTGGATGCTTTTGCTGCTTTAAAGCAGTGAGGTGACAATGACATTGAAAAAAATATTTTTCAAACGAGTAGTTCACTTTCCATGTCATTCACATTTATTACACTTGGCTATAATAACTACAAATTTAACCAACTCTGATTTCAGTTTTCCTGTGTGTGTTCCTCAGTAGGTCCTTCCACTGTGAAGCATGTAGTGTCAGCGTTGTCTGGGATGTACGGCCTCTACATCTTCTTCGAGCTGCACATGCTATGGATGCTGTTGCTTGGCGTGCTCTGTTACCTCGTTCTGCTGCTCAGCCAATACTCCAGCAGCAGAGGCCTCTTCCTCTCAGCCGTCATCCTCATCTACCTCCTCATTGGGTGAGAAAACACTGCACAAAACATATAGGGGAATATGTACTGTTGTAAATTATCATCAGGGGTCAGCACAATTTTTCAATTTAGCAGGGTGTTTAGTAAGACTACATATGTAGATAAACCCAGCCGCAGGTCATTTGATTTGCATAAAATGTTGCTGAGTAAGAGCTGATGCTGGGCTCATTGTGCATGTGTGGGAAGGAATGGAGCATAAAGGAGAGTGTTATTAGTTTAATATCCTGATGTGATGTTATCAGTGAGAGAACCTTTAAACTCTTTTTACTAGATTATTGCTGTAAACAGAAAATATCACAGTCAATTAAAGTGTTACTGGCAGCTTCAATCATATCGCACTGGACTGGAGCTGCTATGAGCCATTAAGTCAGGTAAAATAGGCAGGGGGGACTGGGCTTTTCTCTCCCTGTTTGTGTGTGTGTTTGAGAGAGAGTGATAAAACAGTGCTGTATAGTGTATATATATGTGTGTGTGTGTATATATATATATATATATATATATATATATATATATATATATACACATACTCACACACACACATCAGTGGAGGCTGGTCCATAGAGGCAGAGGAGGTTGCTCCTCCTCTATTTTTTGAGAGGAAAGAGGAAGATCAAAATAAAAAAAGAATATTTGGTTGAAATAAACCATTATCAAATCTCTATATTATTTATAAAATATTTTTTCTCTCTTCTTTTGAAAAAATCCATTATTGAAAGTCTGGTTAAAATGCTTCAACAGCAACACCTGCAGGGCAGGAGGAGAAAGGGCAGTGTGTGTGAAGTGGTGGTGGGGGAGAGTGAGGGAGAGTGGGGGAGAGTGGGGGACAGAGGAGGACGGGTGCCTGCTGTCCTCCGCAGGACGGGATCTCTTACATCAATTTAAAGTACTTCATTTTTTTTCATGCTAATCTATGATTGGCCAAGACACGTAAAATGACACTCCAAGAGAGGACGTCCTCCGTAATCAATCAACAACCAGAATGCAATATTGACATCGCGTTGATCCAATGACAGTTTCCAGATTTCATCTTCAATTCTCTCCACTGTAAGGCAGAGTAGCAGCAGTAGATAACGAGCAGTAGATAGCTGCTTGCGTTAGCCAACTCAACAGTTAGCTTGTTGTAGCAGCCTGAATTACTCTTTATACATCCATGGGAGGACCGTTAAGGACTGTTGTTAAGCTAACAGGAGAATGGATCTGGACTGTGTGGCGCAGCAGCGGCAGGACGTTGCCAGGGAGGCTGGAGAGAGAAGCAACCGGAGAAACAACCAGGAGAGTTAGCTTGTTTGTCATTGTTGCTAATGATATCAGACTGGTTAACCAGCAGTCACAAAGTTCTGTTAACTAACAAACAAGATGACCAATAGCCAGAAATGAACGTTATGACATGGATACTTCATCTCCATGAAAGAAAGAAAGAAGACATCAGATACAGCTTCTCTTTCTCTGTCTCTTTGGTCGCTAATTTCATCTCTGATAGTTAAATGTCTCTGTGGCTGTTGTGTGAATTTATCTCCTTAACCAGAATGCAACAGAGATCATATAATGTGCTGTGGGTAGTTTGCTTGTTGAAGTTACAGTGAGTGGTCTGGACTCACTCATTCATTTGGAATTGATCCAGTTTTTAATTGAGTGGTTGTTCAGTCACCTTGATGTTGTGTGATTAGTGAATGAGTGTATAGGAGGACTGGCTGCTTGCTTGTGACAATTTCTTCAGTTTTTTTTTTTAAGCTGAGTTGTATGTTGAGTAATAAGCTTAGTGTTAATATGTCAGCTTTGTAGACTATATTTTGTATGTCGTGCATATAGATTAGAGTGTGTAAGTCATGTATTTGATACATACATTAATACTTTTTGTGAACCTACACTTTTAGATTTGTGAACGTTTTTAGTGTTCAGTCTCTCTACTGTTCAGCACTGATCTGTACCTGTATCACATTATGAGCTTTGTGGTACTTAATATATTTCTGTATACTAAGAATACACAGGAATACATGTAAATCATATGATATGTTGTCTGTTTTAACATAAATCTGTTGTCACAATAGAACGTTACTATTAATCTGAATTTCACTTTGTTGGTAAAATGACACATTGTGAACCACTCTATGGCTAAAATGAGCACTTCTTTGTTTAGAAACAATATGTATATGCTAAATGTCTATAAAGAAGCAGCCTTTTCACCACTCAGGGGTTTTTATTTTTGAAAGCAAATTGTTTTACTGGCATATAAAATTGCCCCCCACCCCTCCGATTTCATCAGGTGGGGTACAGTGATATAGTATGATGCAATTTGTTGTAAGATTCCATGTTGGTTTTCCTCCTGTTCTCCCCAATTTTTTGAGTCACCAGCTGCCACTGATATATATGTTATGCATAGTTTCCTGCACAGTTATGCTGCAGTGGTCAGTCTGCGATGATAAATGAAGTGCATTTTTATGAATTTGTATGAATTTAGATTCCCTTCTTCCATATTATGTGCCTCTAAACAGGAACGCCTTATGGGGAAGCCTGGGGAAGTCATGGCCAATACACATGGGGGGTTTGTCACGGGTGTTGCTTGTTAAGTGATTGTACAATTTTGTGCTTCATGGGACAAAAGTGTGCAAATTTCCCATTAGTTAATTTCATAAGTTCATAGTTCTGCAAACCTTCTAGATTCTGATTCTGTAGAATTCAAGTCTTGTAATGTTGTTTTTCTGCCTCCTCATTTCAGAGAGTTGCATTTAATTGATACGGTGACCTGGCATAAAATAAGAGGTAAATATTCCATGTTTGATTTGAGATTACTGTCATGATCTGTGATCTGTGCATTCATGTTCTGAAGTGAAGGTCTGACTGAGTTTTTCCATTCAGCTGCCACATAGCATTGCATTCATTAGCAGAGATGTTTTGAAACTCAACAGGGAATATGAATAATTATCAGACATGAGTTTGCTGACCTCAGACTGGAAGACAGTTTTAGGTACACAACAGCACATAAAGACACCGTTCCTCAACATTGAACTCTGATGCGTGCTTTCACTGGATGATCAAGGTTGTAAAGTTAGTAATCAAAAACGAGTTAGCTGTAGCTAGAATATAGCTTTACTGTATTCGTTATCTATTTATATGCCAGCATCCAGGTATGGGTGCCTGCAGGAGTAGTTGTTGACAAATACATGAATAAACACTTACAGTATATCTGCTAACAACTACATTTTAGCAGTGTTTCCCCTAGGTGTCTGCTTTGGGGTGGCGGTGGCAGCCTCGGGGCTGGGGGGGAGCAGTCATGGATGTATAAAGAGAACTGGATACAGGAAGAGCGCCAGGCTTTGAAGCAAATTTGACATAGCGGCCAAACCGTGTAATTACAACATCACGTGATGCACACTGGCCTAAAAAGACTTTTTCCAATAGACTTACATTGTGAAAGAAACGTCTGTAAATCAGCAGATACATCACAACCCCAGCAAAATGACTATCAGAATTAAATCCATCTGGTCCGATGACATTTCAAAAGCCTAGAAGAGCTGCATGATTGAATTGTTTTATCACCATTCAAGTTAACCAGAGGGCTAAACTGGAAGTAGCCGGCTCGGCCAGCGAAAGTCACTAGTGCACATGCTCTATGGGCCGCACAATGCGGAAAATCCAGGTACTTTCATACCCAGAAGTCGTTTTTTTTTTTTGTTTGGTTTTTTTTGCTTCATGCGCCACTGAGCAACTTTCATAGGAATGAACGGGGCCCTGCCTCCGACGCTGTATCCAGTTCTCTTCATACATCCATGGGAGCAATGCACTCTGTTTCTCTGTTTAGCGCCATCAGGTTAGGCTAACCCATTGTTGCTAACTTTAGTGCTAACCTCTTTCACTTTTCCAGCAGTTGGGGAAACAACAGGTGTGACTTTTCTTTGTCTAGAGATTCCCTCTAGATATTAACACACTGTAGCCTATACTGTACATTTACTGCTGGATTGACAACTGCTAACCTTTTCCTCTACTCCACTCGCATTCACTGTCACTTTTCTGCCGCTTCCTCCCTCACACACGTGCTCAACCACTCACTTGCTACGCGCACATATTACACACTGCCCTATTCCTTAAGAAGAGCTATGCTACCAATAGTTTTCCAGGCAGTGACACAGAGGTTGACTCATGTTTCAGAACAGTGCTGCACAGAGGCTCCCATATGTTATTAATTTCCAAATGAATGGATATTTGGCGTTATTTTTGAGCATTAAAAGAAGATTTTTTTTGGCCTGGTGGGGGTTCTTGTTGGCCTGGCAGCCTGTCAGGCCTACACAGTTATAGGGGAATAGTGTGTTATAAACCATTTATTAACAGTCCCTTACTTACTTAATACTCAGTGTTACCTAAAAGGGTTATGTTGACTGCATCATTTTGCAGCACGTTTACAGCCGTAACAAAGGATTCTTTCATTATCTTTTTTCAATAAGCAGATGTTTTCATTCTATAAAAATTATAAAATTCAATAGTTGGCAACTAATCGATTCATCAACTAATTATTGCAGACCTAAATGTGTTTCCGTCTTAACTGCATTTTCTGAACATGTTGCAACAGCAGTATTCAGAGAGAAAGTATCAAGTAGCCTCGCTCTGTGATATCAGCTGTTACAACTTTGAAAACAAATTCTGTTAGATGTCCAGTGTTTTCCATCCTGTCGTGTGTATGCGTGTGTGTGTGTCAGGCTCTCAGATGGTGGTGGCCATGAAGGCCATCTCTCTGGCCTTTGACCTGGACAGAGGAGCAGTGGGCAACCTGCCCTCCCCAGCTGAGTTCTTGGGCTATGTTCTCTTTGTGGGCACCGTTGTCTTTGGGCCCTGGATCAGCTTCTCCACTTACAAGAATGCTGCTGAAGGCAGAAAACTGGTGAGTAGCAGTTAACATTTCCAGCTGCCTGTGTCTGCATGCTATTTATCTTGTATGCCACTGCGGAGGTGATAAAGCGGTTTGTTCCTCAGAGCTGGTCGTGGCTGCAGGCTTCCTTCCTCAGCCTCCTGAAGAGTCAGATCTGCCTGCTGGTCTCCACCTGCATTGCCCCGTACCTCTTCCCTTTGTTCATCCCCATCCACGGAAACACTGTCACACACAAGTAAGGCAAATGTTCATGCAAATCTTTGTCCTGCTGCAATTTAGGTACAGCCGCTTTTACGGTGCACTGGTTTGAGAATGCCCTGTCTGTTTCTCTTCCCCTGCTTCCAAGATACATTTGAGTAAGGTAAGGCTTATTTTCAGGGTTAGAATTTACTGCTTTTCTCCCTGCAGGCTGCCGTATGCCAACTGCAGTATGTTTAGAATAAATCCTGGGTAAAAGAGATGTATTATTGGATTTTGTTTTTGAGAAAAATATTCATTACTGTGTTCATACTTCTAGAGGGCACATGGCCATCCCTCTGAGATACCGTGCTTGATTATAGCATCAGCAGTATAAAGGCACAGTAATACATTATCAGGTACTTTGATAAAATGTTCTAAACTTGTGACTGAAGTTCCATACTCCACTTTCTGTGTATTTCTGTGTTTCTGACGTTACGGCACAAGATGGAAACAATCAGATTCTAGTGGAAGTTATAGAAATGTATGAGTGTGGAAAAAAATGAATGAGTCTAATGATGTTTTTGATGTGCATGTGTGTTGCACAGGTGGCTGCATGCCTATGAGAATGCAGTGTCCTTCCACTTCAGTAACTACTTTGTGGGCCACCTCAGTGAAGGCACCAGCATGCTGGCTGGAGCTGGCTTTACTGAAGAAAAAGACAACCTCAGGTGGTAAGTAAGGGCTTAGCAGCTGTGATATGGACTTGTTTTACAGTTTGAGGATGGTGGAGTGATCCTGTGGTTCCAATACAATTGGGATGGTAATAACAGTTACACAACACAAGAGCTTACCTTGCCAGACATCTGGATTTGCATACTCACAACATCACGGGATCCCGCGAGAATCTATCTTGTCACGGCTCATGTTATGCAGGTGGTGCATCACGTTACACAAGAGCCACAGACTCTGAACAACAACAACCCACATTAGCTTGCCTGCTAAGGTCTCCTTCTTATCTAACTTAAAGACATGAACACAGGTGTTGTCCTGCACCTTAGCTTGTTGAATGAGCCACCAAACAAACATAATTAGTCTCTTAGCTGCAGCATATAAACATACTTGCAAATGTCACTTCGGATATCTTAAATGCCCACTAGCAGACACTGCCGATTAAGGCATATTTAAAACCTAAAGTCACCTCCGACTAATTTCAGAATTGGGCAGAATTGTTGACAGATCGGCTGTCGTTTGATGTGCGATCTGGCTGTTGGACTATCAGTTTGATTTTTAATACATTTTGGTTAGCTGTGTGCTTGCTTTAATATTGTATTTTACATAGTGTGGCGAAAAGTGTATTCATGACCGAAACAGATGTAACTGAACTTTGCAGCAGAACAGATGGATCATACTCTTTGCATCTTCCAGACATCTGTGGCACAGTATTTTTCTTTTTTTCCCTTCGTACTTCCTGTTCATAGTAGAATTGCTCAAAGTAATGCTGCCTTTTTCTCTTTTTGTTTACATGTTGAGGATGCAGTCGTCTTGAACTTCATTGGAAATGTCAAATGGGTTCATGCTTATGTTCAGTGTGTGCTTCACATTGTGGCTGGTTAATTGATTTGTACATGTAAGCGTAAAAGTCTTTGTGCAGTGTAATGTGACCGATCTTAATCGGTGATAAATTTTGAGGTTTGATGTGTTTGCCTCTTTTCGTCACTTTCATAACCTTCTTGTATCAGATTGAGCACACAGCTTGAAGTCTAATCACCTAAATGTTGTTTATAATAAAGAAAGTTATCAGATTTCTCAGGAGAGGCTTCAAAATACAAACAAGATGGATGGCTGAATGAGTGATCCCTGGGAATCCCAAATACCATATATTTGTATGTTTTTGTGTTGTGTAGGGATATGAGTGTGGTGAAACCTCTCAGTGTGGAAATGCCTCGGTCCATGGTGCTGGTGGTGACGTCCTGGAACATCCCTATGTCCCGGTGGCTCAAAACCTGTAAGTAGGAGCCTCCACTCTGTCTGTTAAATACTGCCTGTCACACCAACCCACAATATTCAGGGCTGGGCTTACCATTATAGTAATCGAAAACTTACTGTAGGTGGCAGCTTATCATTTTTAGACGACCGTCACTGTCTCTGGTTAAAATGACAGATATCACTGACAGTAGATTGACTGGGAGTGAGCTCCTGATTACATCTCAAACTTGGACCTAAAAACTGGAACATTTTGCAATATAACCCTCAGTAATCTTCAGAAAGGACTCTAAAGAAGAAGTAATAGCATGGATCAGCAAGAACAGGAGAGAAAATATCATCTTTGGATACTTTTCAAATCAAAACAACTAGCTAGCTGTCAACTGCTAACTGCTACCTGCTGTTACCAATATTCCAAAGGAGATACAGCTCTAAATAAGCTAACAGAAGAGTTATTTTATGAAAACAAGAAGAAAAATTAATGGATCCTTGCTGGTAATGTAACCCACGCATAATGGAGCCTCTCTATGCACCCTGGACTCTAGAAGGCGCGGACTTATCCAGTCGCCTCTCTGTCAGCTTCGCTAAATTTGTGCACTTCTGTAAACTTTTTGTGAATAATATTGGACATTATTGGACAATGATAACTTATGACTATGAGCCACTCATCGGGATGAGGAAATAGTCAGCTCACACCCCCTGTCGACTCTGCTACCAGGCCGGTCCAGATTTTCAAATGTAAACATCAGATTAAACATCAAGGAAAAGGTGGAGAGGATAAACACCAGCTGCGATCCTGACCACATGGACAAGCAAGACCATCTGTACACCCATCTCAACATTGAAGGAAACAGTCCTGGCCACATGGGGATCCTAATTGCCCGCAGCATTGGAAATTAGCGGGGGGCAAGGGCAAAAATGCCCCAAGAAATCTCAGAATGCACCTAAAAACCGTGATAGAGGGGCAGAAATTGCCCTCAAAAATTCGAAAAAAATAATTTTATCTTTACTAGTTTAGGTCAATATCCTAATTCTACATGATGTCATCATTTTATTTTCATCCAATTCATTTAATTTCAATTTCAACACACAAACACAAACAGTGCTGATGTGTAACACAATAGTGTCAGCTTTCTGTCCAGCCATTCCAGCTATCCCAAAGCTTCACACAGACGTCCATCCGGCTGTGACTACCTACGTAGCCAACTTATTGGAGGAGCAACTCTGCCCTCTGAACAGGCTGTGTAAAAAGGGCAGCAACTAACATTAATGGGCATTAATTCTGTAGGTCTGTAGTCTCCCAGTCAACTGGTCAATTAGTTGGTCGATATGTTCTCATCTGACCAAATTCTCATAGGTCGAATAATCTCCGTGTTACCTTCATAAGAAGAAAAGTGCTACATCAGTAGCCTTCCAGGATTAATCCATTATTTCCTGCAGCGGGAGGAACAGACTAACAAATTACCTGTGAAAACGGGGGTGTATTCAAAACACCCCTGTTGTTTTCACAACTTTGAACTCACCCAACCTAATGGAGTCTGCTAGGTCTAGCCTTACTGTACGCAATGTTTACTGAGTGTTTATTAAATCAGTGTTTCTCCTATAATTACAACAATGAGAACCCCTGCCAGGCCAAAAAAAAAAAAAGTTTAAACGCCAAAAATAACGCCAAATATCCATTCATTCAGAAATCAATAGCGTTTGGAAGTCTATGTGCAGCGCTGCTGTGGTACGTGAGTCAACCTCTGTGTCGTTGCCTGGGAAACTATTGGTAGCGTAACTCTGTTAAGGAATACGTCATTGCGTAGTATGTTTGCGAGTGGGAAAAGAGCGAGCGGCAGGAAGTTGTCAGTCTGGCAGTAAATGTACAGTACAGACTACCATGTATCAGTTAATAAATGCTAAAAAGTCAAGTCTGTCATTTCCCCAAGTGCTGGAAAAGTGAAGGGGGTTAGCTCCAAAATTAGCAACAATGGGTTAGCCTAACATGAAGACGCAAAACAGAGAAATGAGAAATATATGGCTTCTGAGTTCACTGTGTACTATGTCCCGTTACATCCAACCTCCTCGCGACTAATCGATTAGTTGAAGATTATGTACGATTTCAGTCGACCAAGATTGTCTTTGGTTGACTACAGCCCTAATATTTTGCAATTTTGCACGGATGAGCCCAGGTAATAGAGCAAATCACCAATCCAGTGGACCGGTCATCTGCCACCTCTTTTCAGAAAATAGCAGGTCTCCTCTTCATGCTGATCCTGCTCTCTGGAGATGTTCCGCTAAATCCTGAACCAGTGACCCCTGGAGCGCTGCAGAACTTTGGTGCTGACTTGTGCCCAAGTGTGTCTGGAACTCCTCTGGTGCCGGTGATAAGTGAGCATCAACTTTCTAAGCCGGGCTTCTCCCTTAACAGACTAAACTTTGTTGACACTTGGTATGATGTCTCAATGAATAACTTTTCGCCACTGGACTGTGGAAACCTTGATAGGTCCAGTGTCCCTCTCACAGAACCTGCTGCTGACACTACTGTGTGTCGAAACCCTGCAGTGAGGAGGCAGAGGTTATTCAAAATCTTCCAAACTGTCAATTATGCAAAAGTCTTATGGGACCCGAAGTTGAAACCGAGGTGGCTATTCGGTGGACATTTTAACATCAGAAGCATTACTGCAAAGAGCAATCAGCTAACTCATCTTGTGTCTGACTCAAATCTGGACTTTCTCTGTCTGACTGAAACATGGTTGAAACAAAGAACTCCTGTGAGTGTGTTCAAGGTGCCTGGATACCAATGTTTCAGAAAAGACAGACCTGATGGAAGAGGAGGAGGGGTGTTTTTTTATGTGAGACAACATCAAACATGAACGTGTGGTTAATAATGCAGGTAACACGTTAGAATATGTTGGGATAAAAATAATGTTATCCCAGCAAATGTCTTTAAACATCATAGTTATCTATAGGCCCCCTTCTGAAGATCACTTTCTGTGATCAACTCACAGAAGTCTTGAAAGAGTGCAATCTCAACAAAGAATTATTACTTATGGGTGATTTTAATGTGAACTGGGAGAATAAAACTAAGAGCAAAAAACTAAAAATGATCACAGAGAAATTCCAACTAGAACAACTAGTAAAAGGCCAAACTAGGATTGTGAAATGCTCCAGTACACAAATTGATCTGATATTTACTAACAAAAAAATCTGGACTGGGTGAGGAACCCATTCAGTGTGAATGAAAACAGCAGAAACTGCTACTGAGTGAGTCTGAATATTATTTTTCCACTCACAATAAGGGTAAATGGCTTTGTATTAAAGGAGAATAACAATAATTAATTAATTAGAAAAATAAAAACATATGTAATGAAAAGTTATGTAGATGGGTGAATATTTGAAAGAGTAAAAACTGAGACAAGCTTTGCAAAAATGAAAAAGTATCAGTTTCCTTTCATAGATTGAAATGACATAAAAAGGGAACTGTCAATAGAAAAGCTGTTCAAAAGCATCTTCTTCCCTTAAAGCATGATTAGTCTAGAAGATTTAAACTTGATGGCTGCATTAGAAAACAGCAGCAATGGTTATGTGTGGAGTGGTGCTGAAATCTTATTAATAATTCTAATATTGTGTTATTTGTTTGGCAGGCATCAGGCAATGTAACCTGTAACATGTTTAACAATAGGGAAAATGGGAAAGGTGTCAGATTTTTTTTTTTTTTGCTTTAATTCCCCCCCCCCCCCCCCCCTCCCCCCTAATAATTTTGTTTACAGCTCAAAAGACATGTTTAAGTGTACAGTACCTCTTTAAGCATCACATAAAAACAAATGTTGAGTGTGAGTTCCATTATGTTGTATGCTTACTGTGCTCCTGTCCTCCATGTTCCTCAGATGTCTTCAAAAATGCCATAAAACTGGGAACTTTTCCAGCAATCCTGGTGACATATTCAGCTAGCGCCTTACTGCATGTGAGTGAGAATGTACACACTTCTATCCAGAAACTTCACTGTATAGGTGGTCACTTAAAGCTACAGTATGCTAAATCATGTTGTGCCATGCTCTGTTGTTGTAAGTCCATCTACTTTCAAGTCAGTGTGGAAACATATGATAAACTACAAACCCCTGCCATCCATTGGTACTATGTGGTTTTAACTGTTCACTGATGGGGAAAGGGTTAACATAGCCCATCAGTAGTAGATCAGTAGTAGTTCTTTTCTCTGATTTAAAACACTAACTCTGCATTTGAACACTGGCACTGATTGGTAAAGAGAGTTGCCTACCATTGGAAAAGGATTTTTGTTAGAAATACACAGTATGTAGGAAGTCTACACCTTTTGTGAGATGCTGAATAATTGTCTATCAGTATTTGAACTAAATATGCAGTTTGTTTTCCTCAGGGTCTGAGTTTCCATCTAGGAGCTGTTCTGCTCTCTTTGGGCTTCATCACATACGTTGAACATGGTACGAAGAGCATTTCTATTTGTACGAAAGAGTATTAAAAATCCAACTGAATTCAATTGAATTATTTCATGTTCTCCTTGGAGAGAAAAATCAAAACCAAAAGCAAGAAATTTACGTTTCTCCCCTAGTTTTGTATAAATTCACTATTACATAGCTGGAATTCATATATCTATACAGCAAATCAAATCTTGCAATCTTGCAAGACCCAAAGCATATTTTTAGGCTTCAAGTCTATTTTCCTCCGTTTTATACACGTAACTACAGTCATTGTGTATCGCGCTTCCAAAATGCAGGTGACCTACACTCAAAGCTGTACCTTAATGTCGACACACAAATGACCTCAAAGACCTTTTTACTTCTTATCAATAACACAAAACTATTTTAATTGGACTATAAATGTGAAAGTGATGCACCATGGGTCAGCCAATAGCTCTGGATTAGGGGTGTGCATCTTTCCCTCTCAGACGATTTGATATGTATCTAGATACATATTCCATAGTCCAATACAAAAACGGTACAGATAAATTTATAACAATATGATACACTGCCAATTTGATACAATTCGATTCAGCTGCAATTTGGAATGGATATTTTAACCTTTTTAATTACATGTGACTAAAATCAACAATACATTATTTCTGCATTTCTTATTTCAAAAACTAAATCATAAACACAACGTGTAACTGTCCAAATACTTACCCTCTGGACTGTAAGTACATGCAGTGCTGCTTGGAAGTTTGTGAACCCTTTAGAATTTGCTCTATTTCTGCATTAATTTGACCTAAAACGTGATCAGATTTCCATTCAAGTCCTAAAACTAGATAAATAGACATCAGTTAAACAAATGAAACAAAAACCTTACACTTGTTTGTTTTATTTATTGAGGAAAAAGATCCAGTGTTACATATTTGTGCATGGCAAAAGTATATGAACCTCCTAGGATTATCAGTTCATTTGAGGGGGAAATTAGAGTCGGGTGATTCAGTCAATGGGATGACAATCAAGTGTGAGTCTGGGAAGCCCTGCCCTATTTAAAGAAGAGAAATCTGGGTCTTCATTATCAAAGTCTGAGCTTCACAATACTGGTTTGTGGAAGTGTATCATGGCTCAAAGGATATTTCTGAGGACCTTAGAAGAAGAGTTGTTGATACTCACCAAGCTGGAAAGGGTTTCAAAACCATTTCTAAAAAGTTTAGCTCAAGACCATGTGAATAAGCCAGAAGGTGATTGGAAAAATATTCTGTGGATGGATGAGACCAAAATTGAACTTTTTGGCTTGAATGAGAAGCGTTATGTTTGACGATGAGCAAACAACTGCATTCCAGCATTAGAACCTTCTCCCATCTGTGAAACATGGTGGTGGTAGTATCATGGTTTTGGCCTGCTTTGCTGCCTCTGGACCAGGACAGCTTGTAATCACTGAAGGAGCTATGAGTTCTGAGTTGTACCAACACATTCTATCGGAAAATGTCAAGCTATCCATCTGTGAACTGAAGCTCAACAGAAAGTAAGTAAGACAACAACCCTAAACACACAAGTCATTCTACCAATGAATGGTTACAGCAGAGGAAAGATAATGTTTTGGAATGGCCAAGTCAAAGTCCTGACCTTAATCCTATAGAAATTATGTGGAAGGACATGAAGCAGGCACTTCATGCAAAGAAGCCCACCAACATCCTCAAGTTGAGACTGTGCCAATGTGCAAGGCTGATAAGCAGTTACCAGAAACATTTGGTTGAAGTTACAACCGCAAAGGGGGGTCAAACCAGTTACTGAAAGCAAGGGTTCATGTACTTTTGCCTCACACAAATATGTAAGATTGGATCATTTTCCTCAATAAATAAAGGAAAAAGTTTATTTGTTTTGTCTTATTTGTTTAATTGGGTTCACTTTATCTAGTTTTAGGACTTGTGTAAATATCTGATTACGTTTTAAGTCATATTTATGCAGAAATACAGAAAATTTCAAGAGTTCACAAACTTTCAATTAGCACTGTACATGCTAACTAATGAAGATGCAGAACCTCAATTTTTACTTCATCCTACAATATGGTTGATTTTTTTTTTTCCTACCCTCAGCTCTGAGAAAGAAGCTTGCAGCCATCTTCAGTGCCTGTATCCTGTCCAGGCCCTGCGCCTTTGACTGCAGCCATCAGCACAAGAAGGTACAGGTTCAGCTCTACTCAGCTGTGGAGCAGCAAAGTATTACAGTCAGAGCAAAACAGACATGGACAGCAATGGGTTGTACCACTGATTATATAGTTGTTTCCTATCAAAGGGAATTGTGCAAACATGTATTAAATATTATGAATTTAGATCATTTTGTAGAGATCTGTTTTCACTTTGACACTAAAAGCTCAAAAAAGCCTCAATAATCAACTTTGATTCATTGTTGTAAAATAATAATCCATCCACTGTATTATATTTTCGAACCCATAAAACAGACACTTTTGAAAACGCTGCTGAACCTGTTTTAGTTTGAAAACTCCAGGATTGCATTTGTCTGGACAGGCGGAAACAGACTTTTAAAAACAATGATGCAGACACCCACATTCTCTTCCTGATTGGGTCTTTTCATTCACAACATGTCCTTCCCTGATTCGTCACACCCCTATCACGTGACACATAACATGACGTTGATTACCAGTGGTTAATTCAACATGGATAATACTTTTCAGGTGTTGCTCACCTTGTTGGTCCAAGCAAAGAAATCTCTGGTCTTACTTTTCGGCATTGCTGTGCTTCCTCCGTAATATTTTAGTATGTGATATGCATTTTCAGGTGTGTTTGCATGGATGGAGATTATTTCTGAAACGGTGCTAAAACACTCGTGGATGGAGATTGTTTTCGTTTTAAAACACTGTTTTAAAATTAAAACATTAGTGTGGACATAGTCTTAGTTACAAATCCATGATGTAGAGTTTCCAGGTTTGCTAATTTGGGTGGATTTATTGTTGTTTAGCACTTTAAGGTTCATCAACCTTTTTCATTTAATATGCATTGAAAAGGAAAGTGCCCTTCTGTCTTGGTGTCTGTACTTATCTGAGAAAATTCTAAATGATGTTTTTGATGCTGATTATTTGTCAAAATTCAGATGCTTCACATAATAAATGGGGAAAAAAAACATGTTTGTAGAAACTTTCCTGTACCTGCAAGGGTATATAAGATGTTCTTGCAACTATTTCTCAGTTTCTTTTTTGCTTTGGTCTGTAGGAATATTGGGTGATGCTGCTGAACCTACTGTTCAGCCTCCTGGCCATCTTCCACCTCACCTACCTGGGCTCCATGTTTGATCCTGGAGTTGATGAACAGGAAGTAGAAGAAGTAAGGAACAACCTGAGGACCAAGCTCAGTATATTTATATAATATATTTATATGCCAGGTAAATGTCAACAAGATACAGTGCAGGACATGGTGGCTCCATTTAAATGTTAGACTTTGTCAACATAATCCCACTAGGAAAGAGGGATTATGTCCTTTGAGTTGCTAGAAGGATTTCAATGAGAATCATCTTCAGGGCGACTGTAGCTCAGGAGGTAGAGCGGGTTGTCCAATAACTGGAAGATCGGCAGTTTGATTCCCAGCTTCTAGTCCGCATGTCAAAGTGTCCTTAGGCAAGATACTGAACCCCAAATTGCTTCTAATGGCTGTGCCATCAGTGTGTGAATGATTAGATTCCCTCTGATGGGCAGGTTGGGACCTTGCATGGTAGGCCATGACACCAGCATATGAATGTGTGCAAATGGGTGAATATGACTCGTAATGTAATAAGGGTTTTGAGTGGTCAGATGACTAGAAAGGCGCCATACAAGTACAGTCCATTTACCATTTATCTATTCAGGAAGTGTTCAGTTTCATTGATGACAGTGCAACAGCAATTTAAATAAAAAGCAGCAGAGTGAAAGAGGCTAGAAAACCGTAGTGAATGAGAGCAGCAGAGGATTGATATATATTAAATAAAAAAAAAACATGAACAATGAACTAAATAAAAAAATAAACTGTGTATAAATTAAGCTCTCTTCTCATTTGAAGAGATTATGAAACTGGACAAATTATTATGAAATGTTATTTCATCATTAATTTTCATAAGAACTAGATTTGATTGAATATCATTTTCATTTTAATTCTAGACATTATTTAAAAATCTCCTTTTTCTGTTTGTCTGTTTTTATTTCATACTGACATTTTCTCCACTAACACGTAATTCATGGGGTAGCAGTTGTTGTGCTTGTTATATTAAGAAAAGCAGGAGGTACATGATTGGCTAAAAGGTGAGGGGAGACCACTGTCATAAAAAGTGATGTTGTGGAATTAAATGGGTCATTATGAAAAGTGACATTATGAAATAAAAGTGTAATGGGGAAAAATTCCATTATGACATAAAAGCAGACTTGAAAATGGGCATTTTGAAATAAAAATGATATCCAATAACAAAAAACATGTAATAATTCATAATAGTGAGAAGTGTTGAGTTTGCATTTATAGCTAATTTAAAGAGGAGCATATCAGAAAACAGAGAGGTCTCTTGTTAAAATGTGATGACATACCAATAAAACAGAAAACATTTCATTCATTTCATCATTTTATGTGTATTCTTCCATTGTTAGATTTATTTGTTGTTTGTTTTTTTTGTAGTGTACATTGTCCTCCAAATTAAATGACCAACTATGTGGTTTGACCATGTGACTCCAGAACAACACGTAGGAGTGATTTCTAATCTGACACCCCTATCGACAGTAATCGGCAGCATCATTTGTCTGTGCTTTCCAAAACCATTACACATCACTGTTATAAAATAATGATGTTTTATGATGTGACAATGTTGTGGTTAATGTCTGATTAGGTTTAGGCAGCACAAAAGCCACTTGGTTAGGTTTAGGGGAAGATCATGATTTGGGTTCAAATCATTGCTTTGTTAAGGTTAGAGAAACGTGGTGTGGGTCACTACTTCCTTAAAGTTAGGCCACCTTCATCATTCTGGCTACAATAATAACCAAGGGGTTAAAGCTGGAGTGGGGGACTTTTCCCCCCCTTCTGGCAGTGAAAGTAATTAAAAAAACACTGTCAACACACGCTTATGTCATAGGCTCCGCCGTAGCCTACTCTGTCACTGCTGTTGTGACTGTAGAACAGTGGATAAATTGTGTCATGGAGTCCCATGAAATGACTCGGTTCACTATCAGAATATGATCCATTCAGCATGATTCAATTATTTTATCCCCATTCAAGTTAGCAGAGAACTAACCGAAAGTTAGCCGGCTCAGCCAGCCTAAGTCTCTAATGCACACGCTCTGCCCGTGGAGCATGCATAGTATGCATTCGTTGGAATGTCAAACCTGAAACCAGATTAAAAACTTTGTATACTGTGAAATACAGATTTATCTGGTGGTGATAGGCTTAATCAGCATTGTGTGAACTATATGGCAAGGGCTTAAATGTAACCGTTGTTAATTTATAAGTAAAAGTTCCGCACTTCAGGTTTAAGGTTAGGGGACGATCATAGTTATGCTTTTTAAAAGACTGTCCCAACTCACAGTTGAACCAGCGAACAAATGGCGGTCACCTGTGGCAAAGTCTACTGTTGGTTAATGCCTCCATCCACCCCTCCTCCTCTGAATGAGGAAATTTGACTTTCATAGACGTGAATGAACACTTTGCATATTCAGAGATCGGTGTGCCTGCGATTATACCCGCATACCTAGCCGCCAGGTCAGGAGTGATTCTAAATGTGCGCAGATTCTTAACCACAATAAATAAATTCTATACATAGAAATGATTTGATAATTTACTACTTACATTAAGTCTTACTAGTGTTCCAAAGCATATTCATGTACCACACACTATAATGATCAGACCTGCACAGAATATCTGATTACATTTCCATCCTGTTTGCAGGGTTATGCTGCCATCCACACCATCCAGAGGTGGTCTGAACTGAACTGGGCCAGCCACTGGCTTATGTTCGCCTGCTGGGTCTTCTACCGTTTAATCCAGTGATGTCATCAAAATGCTTTGTAATCCAATGGGTTGGTATCATTGAATAGCAGGGTGTTGTGGTCTGATGGAAAGGACTGTGTCAGCTGGAGTAAATAAACAAACCTCGAGACCTGTTTGGAACTGTATCTAATATCTTCTGGAGAGATGGATAGATGCTGAGTGGAACGTAGCAAATACCAACAGTATAGGACATATTAAAATGAACTGCAGAAAATGATCAGTTTACTGATTTCATTGCATTGAAAATATGATTGGAACAAATAAAGGACACTACATGTAAAGGACCTCCTAATGCACCTTACAGCTGAAATACATCAGGCACGGACATGACGCATCACCTGGGTGGGGCGGAGGTTTTTTGTTTTTGTTTTTTTTTTATCTGCTACACCAACTGTGTCTCTGTTGCATGTGGTTGCGTACCAGCCCTTGAATTTTGCCAATTGAAAATGCAGTTGGTTATACAGAGTTTGGAAGTGTAGCTACAGACGGGTGAAAAATTAAAGGAAAAGCTGGTACAGGTCTGAATGCTTCACCCCTACAATGAGGGGATCTGGTGGCAGCATTGGTCAGCCTTGGTCATTGATTCTACAAGTCTCTGGAACACTATTCTTCAAAAAGATATTCTTTCATCTGGTGTTTTCGTGGTGGAGAGCACTGTCTAACACGTCAGTCCAAAATCTCACATGGGTGTTCAATTGGGTTGAAATCTGGCGACTGCGAAGGCCATAGCATATGATTCACATCATTTTCATACTCAACAAACCATTCATTGACCCCATGTGCCCTATGAATTGGGGCATTGTCATCCTGGAAGAGACCACTCCCATCAGGTTAGAAATGTTTCATCATAGGATAAAGGTGATCACTCAGAACAACTTTGTATTGATTTGCAGTGACCCTTCCCTCTAAGGGGACAAGTGGACCCAAACCATGCCAGCAAAATGCTCCCCTAAGCATAACAGAGCCACTGGATCTCCTCACTGTAGTGGTCATGCATTTAGGCCTGTACTGGTTTTTCCTTTAATTTGTCACCCCTCTGTATATATATGTATGTACTGTACTTTTTCCATGTTTTTTGTTGTTGTTACATTTTATTATTTTACATTTTATTGCTGCTATTGTGTTTTTTGTTTTTTCTATTAAATGTTTCTATAACTGTACACAGGCCTCTGGGTGATGATTATGCTGGTTGAAGATAATGTCAGACTGGCACAGCTAGGACGGAACCATCAACTCTGGTGTGAATGATATTTTTTTGCGGTTTTAATTATAATCATTTCCCAACTAAAAAATCATTTGCCTATGAACAAATATGTGTGGACCAGCACTACATACTACTACATTTATCACTTAAAGCTGGTGAGGAAGGAATACACATTTGGGTAGAGATTTGATAATCAAGTGACATCTGGGAACAACCCCTTGATCAACCATATGCCAACTGTGTGTCTTTCCTGCCTCCTGACCCCTGCTGATTTGACCTTTTTGATCCTACCTGAATGCAGTACCCCCTCCTGTATCTGCTCCTTGATTTCATCTGTCTAGGAGCCAATTTCAGAGGTAAAGGTCCTTTTGAAAACCTAATTATTGTTGCTGTGTATTGTTGGAGGTCTTTGGAATTTAAGTCTAAAAGAAGGGTAACGCCATCTGAAATTTAAGTTTGCTGTGTGGTTGTGAATGGGGGTTAATGAAAAGGTTATTTGGTAGAGATGTTTAGGAATGCTTGTATTTTCATAACCTAGAAATCTGACTTTGTTGTGAAGTTGCTTGCTTCTTCCTAGCCTTAGAATCTGACTCACTCTTCTAAAGGTGTAACATCTCAGGTAACACAGGAAAAGAGAAAATGGCCACAAGGATAGGGCTTAGGGTTGGTCCATAGTGTTTGGACCACTGAGAAAGTGGGGGAAATAGGCCTATGCAGGACTGGTAATAAGAAGTAGGGATATGATTTGCTCTCCTAATATTTGGGAATATATTTCATAATAAATAAATCCCAGTCTTAGGGATTTGATGTATTCTCTTTACACAAACAAAGAGTGACTTGTATCTTCTGAGTAGAATGTTGATTGGAAGGATTAGAAAGTAAAGTGTGGACAAAAGTATATATGATATAAAAGTACAAATGAAGGTCTTTTAGAAGGGATTTTACAGAAGGACAATGGGAATTTTTAGCAGAAGTTCAGAGAAAGAGTTGACAGGTCCTGTAAAGTACACGTATGATAATTATGGTACCAATAGCATTAAATTTGTAGCAACATGGAGTGAAATAACTGCAGATGAAGGTCTTCTCAGATTTCCCCAAAATGGGACATTTGACTGGACCAGATTGGAAAATTTAAGAGAGAAAAAGAGTTCTCGTACAGATAGACACAAGCACCTTTCCCTCAGACTTTGGAGGGATGAAAGTAAGTGCCTTAATGCAGAATCCCAAATAGCTTCAATTACGTATCAAAATAAAAAAGGCAATAGCTCAATTGGAAGAAAGAAAAAACAATGCAGACAAAAGATAAGTTAGACAGCCAGTTGATTATGTCCTCTAAAACCAACCACCAAAACAAACAAAAATGATGTGAAATAAATACAAAATCTTTATTTTGTGAAAGAGATAAAAGAATCCAGTGCTGATGACACCACTGATGATGATTGGATTTTATAATACCCAAGAGCTGAAGTGAATAATCGGGGAAATGATGAAGAGGGGTGGTTAACAGCAAAAAGAGGTAGAAAACAAAAGAAAACAAACCCAACAAAATTGGCTCCACTGATTACAATGGGAAAAGATGTGGTTTACAAGCCTTTGAGATAAAGAGAGCTAAAAGCAATAGTGGGAGATTTTCCCAAAGATGTCAAAAAATAAACAAAAATGGCTTGAAGAATGGGAATCACTGTAAATAATATACAGTCCCCATATGCCTGACATGATGCAACTGTTAAAACTGACTTTGTCATCTGATTTGAGAGACAAGGTAATTGATGTCTGTGAAAATTCTCCGCAATCACACAGTTTGCCAAAATCATACCAGAGGAAGCACAGACATTTTACAGCATCATAGCTTTAACAGTTCAACAGGAGGTAGTACAGCAGATTGATTTTACTCCTCTCACAAGAATAAGACAAGGAAACGATGATAACCCTCAAGAGCTTTATGAAAAAATGTTGATGACAGCAAAAGAAAATTGTGGTCTGTCACAAAATCTGATTGATGGAGTTCCACCTGGTTATATGCAAAATCTGTTTGTGAGTAGTCTTCAGGACAAAAGTGCAACTGACAGTTGGATAGGCAGGAAAACCAATGACTGGTAGATATAGCTCAGCACCATTGGGATAACACAAAACAAAGGGAATATAACATGCATTAAGCGCTAATGCTTGCTCAAGTGTCGCTCTATACAGGCAGAGCGACCAGAGGAGGACGCAGTGGCAGAGGAACCTTCAAAAGAGAGGGGCTAAGTGGGGCTAAAAACATGGGCCAAGAGATCATTCACACCATGAACAAAGCCACATGTCACCCTTCTCAAACAAAGGCCATGGGAATGCCATGCTTCTATTGAAGTGAGTCAAATCACTGCCCATATAAAGCATCTCAACCTAAAGCTACACTGCCTCCGGCACGTCCAATAAGTAGCCAAATGGAAAGCCAACAAACCCCACAGCACAATAGAGCTGTCAGAACATTGACAGAAGGAAATGTAACCCAGGCTCCACTAACTAAGTTGGCAGAAACAAATGAAGATCCCCATTTAATGGTAGATGTAAATGTGAAATCAACGTCATTCTTGGTAGACACAGGAGCTTGTCTTTCAACTTTAAAACCAACAAAATCCACAAATTTGAAAACATCCAAAGAAACAGTCAAAGCTGTGGGGGTTGGAGGCATTCCTATGTGTCTACCTGTATCTGAACCTACTATGGTATCTATAGGTCCCTTTACTGAAAGCATGTCAAGTTTCACAACCTGCCACTCTTTTCTCCTGTCAGACACCACACCTATGAATCTATTAGGGCAAGATTTGTTATGTAAACTAAACTGTACCATCTATTGCACACCAGATGGCATTTTTTTAGAGACTAACCAACATAACACAACAGCTGTGCTTGCAGCCCTGATAAATCAAAATCAACCCATGAGTGAAGAGAAAGTGGCTGTTTTCTGGGCTAGTTCCGGGCTACGCTTGACACAGAGGGACCCACCCAAGGTTTAAACTATGGAAAAGACATTTTCAGGGTAGTGCGAAGAGGCCTGCTTCATTTAAATCAATATTTATTGTATAATTTATTGTATGATGTATCACTGGGTGACACACCTACACACATTATTTATGTATGTCATTTTAAAAAAATGTTTTGTCATCATTACATAGGCAATATAACATGGGTAAAATGTATGAAATGCCATGATAACAATAAAATAAAGTAAAATAAATCAATAATGGGAATAATCTACTTTGTGTCCTTTGGGAAATGTGGAGGCTCCGTTTGGATTTCTGCTCCCAGAGTCTAGGCGCCGATAGTTTTAAAAGTGTGTACACATGGCGAAGGGCTTTCTGAGTCTTCGTCCATTTGGCTTCAGACCTCTGCTACTGTACCAAAAAGTACAAAAAGTGTGAAAGGAGCTTTGATGCTGCTGAAGATGTAGTTGAAATCTGTTTGTTTGTAATATCTTAATTTGTGTGTGAAAATGGGCAACAAAATGTCCAAAGCAGTGAGTAGAACAGAATCTCCAAACTAATTAATCAACTCACCAAGTTAAGAGAAAGACTACCTGTGTTTCAGTAGAAAATACAAGTAACAATTGACGAAAGGTCAATCTGTCATTGATAAGCAATATGCCAAAGCAAACACACACACACACACAGATTTCCATATCACACTACAAAGCAATGTTTTCTCCACAAACACCAGCTGGAATTGTTGGTAGATAGAAAGGATGGACTTTCGTGTTTCCATTTTCTTCCCTTATGCGTGTTGATTGTTAACCCTAATGTTGGTAACCCATTTTGGATACATGAAAGATTGTGTGCATGTGTGGTTGACTGTTGCTCGTCAGCGATGTGGAGTGAGATTAGATGAAAAAAGCATGGAATGTATTTCTGATGAGTTCAGAACAGTAGTTGAGCACTGTGCTAAATGTGTGACAGCGTGTCATATGCCCATGTTGGAAGAAAAGTTGCAAACAAGAGCTTTAGAAGTGATGAAAATTAAACAACAGCATGGTGATAATCTAGAGGCCATTCCAAAAGCTATTATGTATGGTTGGGCAAAACGCCAAACTAAAGCTCCCTCTCCACATGCTGACCATTGCTGACCATTTTGACTGATGTCGGGTTGCCATTGCAAGAGCAACAAAGAAGTCAAAAAGTGCTCTCAACTTATCCCCAACTGTCAACTACAAATCCCTTTTCAGCTGCTAATTTGACTGACCAAGCTAGTTCACCACAGACAAAGACAGAAGAAGAGTTTCTCCTATTAGCCTCATCTTTAAAGGGACAGAGAGTACAGGCTGAAGCAGAAATAGGGACCGACAAATAGCAGCCAGGGAGAGAGAGGAGCAGGCACAGAGAGAGTTACAGAGAGACAGAGAGGAAGGAGAAAGGGAAAGAATTAAGCAGGAAAAGAAAGACAGAGCTAATGAAGAAAGAGCTAGGAAAGCTGCAGAACTAGAGAAGAAAGCCAATTTCTTACTCAAACAGAAGGAAGTGAAGAAAAGAAAGGAGAGGAGGGAAATGCAGTTAGCTGTCATAGGTGAAGAAAGGGAGACAGACCCAAGTGCCCCAGATGACAGCAGCAAGATGTCTGATGGAGAAATTGAAACCCATGGAGCCACACACGAGGAGGACGAGCTTGACACAGACCTAGTGATGACACAGAGCCTGTAGTCAGACCCAAAATGAAAGACACAGAGACAGTCTGATACCTCACATAGTAGTGTTAGAAGGCGAGGAACAGTTAGAATGACATGATCAAGGGAGACAAGACAATCAAAACATAAGACTGAGACTTTGAAAGCCCCTGAGTCATCTTCAATAAATGCTCCAAAAATCATGGTTGGCAACACACCGGCCTGCAAACCATGGACTCCCTCTGAGAAAATGGATATGACACGAAAAAACCCCAATCTAATTACTAGCCCAGATGAGTATTGGATAGAGTTAAAACAAGCATGCACTGTTTATAACCATCTAATACTTGATGTTCAACAACTAATCACTTTACTAACCACACCAAAACTTTGATTGATTGGTTAAACAGTGAGGCAAAAACAGCAATAAAAAAGTGTGCGAAACAGCACAATGACTTCGCAGAAGTAATTCACTGTGTCCAAGAATCAAAAGAGTGACTGGCTCCCCTGACTGCTGGCGGGGGAGAGCAGAGCCATGGCAAGTATCCGGACAGTTACTGTTCATGACATGTGTCATTTACCTAGTGCCCCATAAGAAGGGGTGCTCTTTGCAGAACATTCCAGAAAAAATGGACCATGAACCAGGCTCTGAACGTAAGGACAGATTGACAAGTCCCTTTGGACTCAGGAGTTATGTAAGTCCAGCCAAAACTGAGAGACATATTGACAATGTTGCAATGAGAGAGTCTGAAGAAAAAGTGTCAGAAAAGACTGATGGACATGTGTTTTCAGCTCTCTTCCAAACAAATGGAACTGTGAACTCTGTTGTGTTTGAATGTCCCATTGACAGATATGCGGCTCAAGGTGGACCCTGTAAACATATAGGCTCTGAATGCTGCTCCTACATCTCTGATGCAACAGCAGGTATCAGAGAGTTGCATGATAGTCATGAGTTCAACTTTGGGGATTTTTCAGGTGTTTTTGGGTCATGGGGGTCTGGACTGGTCAAGTTCTTGAGCACTCTTGTTGTAGCTGTTCTCGTCTTCATGTAATCCAAGCACCCCACGTGCATGTAACTGTGGTCACTACAGCTACCAATAATGTGGGTATTATGATTTTGCAGTCCTCCAGGAGTGGATTCAGTGTCTTGACCTGGATGACATTCCTTCACAAGAGGAAGATGAGGAAGAGGAAACTTCAAACCTGTAAAAACACTCCTAAAAGTTTCTAAGAAAACTGAAACAGAGAGCTGAATAGACTAGAGGTATGTTTATTTGTACTTTGTACTGAATAAAGTTGAAAAAACATATAATTTTCTATTTGCAGGCAACATCCCAACATGCTGCTACCTCTGTGTTCTATTTTTAGGTTTAGCTAGATTCCAGCTTTGCTTGTGTGTGTAATTGTTGTTCTGAATTTAAAAAGGTAAATCTAGTAATCAAGTAGAGGTAGTAATTTTAGTAATCTGTTTCAGATCTAGCCAACTCATATTTTTCATAGACATAATTGCACTACTGTACATGGGTTGAAGACATCACAATATATTGATTATGATGATGATTGTTGTGACTGACTTTTGATTTTGATTGAAGTTGTTAATCTAGAATGTTTAATCATTTGTTATATTGCTCTAATGTAATAAAATAATAATAATAAAACAAGAAGAAAACTTAAAGGATCCTTGCTGGTAATGTAATCCAAGAATGCTGCAGCCTCTCTATGCACCCTGGACTCAAGAAGTGATGGCATATGACTGGGGGTCACTCATCGGGATGGGGAGATGGTCAGCTCACCCCCCTGCCGACTCTGCCACCAGGCTGGTCCAGGTTTTCAAATGTAAACATCAGATTAAACATCACGTAAGACCATCTATACATCCATCTTAATATCAAAGGAAACGGTCAAACTTGGTACATACCATGCTTAGATGACCCTAAACAAAGCATATGTGTTCCTTTTTTGGTATCACTTACCATTTCTTGGTAAATGTTTACCAAACCTTTGAATGTGTGGCCTGATGCACTTAATGGGCCATAAACTGAATTGGATTTCAACTAAATTTGAAAATGTTGCACATTAAGGCACACTGCACAAGTGTGTAAAATTTGATACAATTCTACCCACAGGGGGGCGCTACTGTAATGTTATAAATTGATATTTCTACAATTCTGGTGTCTTAAATGAAATTAAACTTGGTACACAAGATCTCCATGTAAATGTACAAGACCTATTGAAACATTGCACCAATAGCCCCACCTTGTGGCCACTAGTGAAACACCACTCTAATATTTATTAAGTTCCATATCTCTTAAATATAATATTTGATGGTAACAAATTCAGCAAATTTATACAGATGGGGAAGCTGAACAAATCTGTTTAATTTGATACAATTTCACTTGTAGGTGGTGCTACAAAGTTTTTAATAATTTCTGCTGGAACAGAAATTTGCTGCAGCAGCAGCTGGCAGCAGTTGGCAGCAGTTGGCAGAAGCCAGCAGCAGCAGTGGCTGCGTCTGGCAGCTTGCAGCTCTCACACGTGAGTCCTTTAGAAATGGCAGAATTTTCTAATTATTATTCTTCTGTGCCTTTTTCAGTCAATAATTACCTCTGCATACTTTGATTGCCAGAAACTCCTTAAATATCAAAGTGTTCAGCTCTTCAAGGACACATTGGCTATTACTTTTCTTCTTGGTAGCATATTCCAGTGATTTTATCATTTTTTTAAATATTAAAATCTATAATGGAAAGTCTGAAGAAGTCTGTAGTATTTTTAGCAATGCTATGCAATTTGTTTCAGCTTTCAGCTTTCACATGCATTTTCTGCAGGAAAACAACTGTTTTGGCAACTGATCCTTGTCCAATACAGATTGCACAAGTGTGATGTGAAAACTCTGCATACACTGAGAATGGACTTTCCAGTGAAGTGGAAGACATCTTTTGTCCAGAATTCAAATTTTTGACATTAAAAATATTTGCACATTTACAGGTTCTGTATTTTATATGTCTAAAAGCATGTCTACTCCAGTCTAGTCTAGTCTTTAAATCACGTTACCCCTGACCCTGCTGAACAATAAAATAGCCAGGGACTCCATATCTTTACAAATGTACACACATCTCTTCAACAGCTTGAAATGGGCTCATTAACAGTTTGTTTCTATTGTAGTGCTGTGGCATGGAGGTGGCTGGGTGAGGAGACAAGTTGAGGAACTGCCTAATGTGTTGCTAAATCTCCCAATTGCTGTTTCTACCCCAACCACCAGAGAGCAGCATGTGCTTAAACACTGACTTTATTCGACAGCAGAAGAAGAAATGAGGAAGTGTCATGTAGGTTGTAAACAATCATCATCATCCCGGCTGTGTTGTGAATGGAATCCTCTATTTGAAGTGTCGACGGTAATGGGTTTTTTTTAAGTAACAAGTCGATGTGTTAAGAATGGTTCAATGCTGCATTGAACTGCTGCTGATATTTTAGATTTAAAAGGTATCTGAATAAAACGATAAAAGCTTGACTTCTCTTCTGTAATAACTTTGTACTGGGCATGCATGTAAACTGTAGTCGCTTTGTGTGAGCGTGCTAACGTTTAACACGATATTAAACGTTGTATGTTAACATGACTTGAAGCAGTGTGTGTGTGTGTGTTTTCTGCTGTGTCAGTGTTCGGGCTGTCTGCGGGCACTATGCCGTACCTGGGCAGTGAGGACACGGTGAGGGAGCTGAGGAGAGTCCTGTCCAACCCCAACGTCCAGTCTGACCCGCTGCGCTACAGGAACACCATCCTCAGAGTCATCAGGTAGGCTGAAGACATACACACACACACACACACACAGGCTGAGGACAGGCTCATGACACACACACACAGGGTGCATACCCTCAAACAAAAATGTTTTTTGCCTAAAAACCAACCAACACTCCTACGCTGGAATACTACTGCCTGGGGTGGCTGTGGCTCAGGAGGTAGAGCGGGTACTAATCGGAAGATCAGCGGTTCAATTCCCGGCTCCTCCAGTCCAAATGTCGAAGTGTCCTTGGGCAAGATACTGAAACCCAAATTGCTTTATCAAACAGCCCCTGTAAAAGGACGCAAGATTAAGTTACATACAATGCAGGACCTCCAATTGTACAAATTACCAAAAAGGCAACTGATGATGAAGGGCTTTTGCTGCCCCTTTGGGGTCTGGGGTCCAGGGGCAGTTGCTTGTTTTGCCTGGTTGGCAATCTATCTGTTTATATCAAAATGATTCAACCTAATTTGGCAAACATATTCATCGGTGCAAGGCTTTCATAAGGTTAAAGACATCTAATAACTAACACATAACTAAAACATCTCATTTCACGATTATACATGTCGAACATAAAACTCTACAGTCATACAGCAGAATAGTCACATAGCATACTGTCCATCTTTTCTCTCCATCCATGTATTGTTGACATTATTACATTTTCTCTGTCCTGTGTCCTATCTTTTTTTCATTCATGCCCTACTTGCTGCTCTTTCCCAAATGTTTCTAAATGTTCTCCTTATTCCCCTTGCTTATTTTTTCCTCCTCTTCCCCCACATCTTTCTTCTCACTGCCCCTCTCCTTACTCCTGCCCCCTTTCTCTTTCTTCTCTCTCCCTACCCTCCTTTTTTCGCCTCCTCTTTCCGTCTCAGGTTGATGTCGCAGGGTGTAGATGTATCAGGTCTGTTCAGTGAGTTGGTAAAAGCATGTGCCACAGTGGACATAGTCCAGAAGAAACTGGTCTATGTCTTCCTGTGTTCCTATGCCACTTTAAACCCAGAGCTGTCTCTGCTGGTCATCAACACACTGAGGAAAGACTGTCAGGATTCAAACCCGATGGTCCGCAGCCTGGCCCTGAGGAACATGACCAACCTTAGGTGAGGTGCTACACACATTGACTTCAGTGCAAGCCGTCATGTCAGGATGTGATTATATGTATAATTTGGTTTCTGACTGTGTGACTGTGCGTCCTAGGTTGCCCAGTCTGGTGGAGTACGTGGAGCAGCCCCTGACAGCAGGGCTGAGGGATAGAGCAGCTTGTGTACGACGAGTGGCTGTACTCGGCTGGGCCAAACTACACAATCTCCAACCTAATGCTGAGATCGGTAGGGTAGACAATGTCAATGTTCCAATGTCATTCTCTCAGAATTTGATATTTGCATGTAGCCATCTGATGAGAGTCCTGGATTTTAATAAGGAGACCTTAATCCAATAATTGCTCATTTTATTTTCTGATCATTGCTAAAATAATAAACTGTACCTCCATGTTCCACTTCATCATGTGCTATAACCCTATTTAAGTTAACATGTAAGTAAATATGAAGCTACAGCCAGCCGCTGGTTAGCTTAGCACAAAGACTGGAAACAGGGGTAAACAGAAACATCAAGTTCAGTTATTGTTGATGAGCTCATGCCTAAATATGTTTTTCATGCTTATGAAACTTCTTTAATATATTTCTTCCAGATGCTGCAGTGGTGAACGAGCTATACAGCCTGCTGAGGGACTCTGACCCGGTGGTGATGGTGAACTGCCTCCGTGCTCTGGAGGAAATCCTTAAAGACGAAGGAGGGGTCGCTATTAACAAACCCATCACCCATCATCTCCTAAACAGGTTGGCTCTGAGTCAGTCCATCAGAGAATCATGTCACAAAATGAAAACTGAAGTTTATTTATGTGGTTCGGTTGAGTGTCAGGGTTGGATGGCACTTCATTTTTGATAAATGTTTAAAAATAATATTATATGTGGACTGGAGGAGAAAAATGATGACTATTGCTGAGGTTAAGTGGTCAGTCACTGTTATTGCACATTATGAGGTTCATATGACTGACACAGGTAGCTGAAGACATTTGTTGGCTCTTCCTCTTTGGCACAAACCCAAGCTGCCAAATTGCAGCAGTTGTCCTCTACCTACAAATATTTAAACAAAAAAGTGAAAATTGAAGCACATACAGAGTGTTGTGGAGAATATGCAAAGTTTTTATATTTCCTTGTTTTCTATGTTACTTAGTAAAGACAGTGCCTTTGTTCTTTCTTTCTCTGGATTTTGTATTCATAAGCCCCAATCTGCAGTACTGAGTCTGTCAGTCTGTGTATAACCATCAACCATTCATCTCCAGACAGTTAATCAAATCAGCACAGCCAAACTGCTTCCTATTGTCTCCTGATAGATTTCAGCCAGTAGGCAGGCAGAGAGAGGTCTCAGAGTTTAAAGCTGCAGGCTGTACATTTCCAGGACATTGCTGTTTTGTTTGGAATATTTTGCCTCCAGAAATGCCTCAAGTACAGTACTTAAAGGAATATAATATGCTTTATTGCCGAGAGTTAGATGAGAAGATCAATACCACCTTCGTGTCTGAGAGTGGTATCAATCTTCTAATCTGATTCTTGGCAAGAAAGCATATTTCCATGTCAAACTGTTCCTTTAATGGCTAAGCCTGGCAATACTCTGTTTCTTACTGTAACCAAAACCAACAACACTCTCTAGCTTCCGTAGCCTGTCTGTGGCACTTAACCCAAGCCCAGAGAAGATGTGACTTTACAAAAGTTTACAACATTCAGTAGCAAACATGGCTACATGTGTTGTAAGGTTTAATCTCTTTCTATCTGCCCGTCATCCCAGGCTAAAGGAATGTGACGTTTGGGGTCAGTGTGAGGTGCTGAGGATCCTCCAGCGCAACCGGCCTCAGTCAGAGGATGAGCTCTTTGACATCCTGTCTCTGCTGGACGCCTCCCTGGTCAGCCCTCACCCCCCGGTCATGGCCGCCACCTTCAGCCTCTTCCTCAGCCTCTGTTCCGGTTTCCCAGCAGTCAGTCTGGCAGCTCTGGAGCGAGTACGGGCACCACTACTGGCCGCCTGTGGGAGCATGTCCAGAGAGATGAGGTTCACTGCCCTCTGCCACATACAGGTGAGTGTGAATAACTCTGTTTTGGAGGTAGAAGATGTGATTGTATGTGTCTTTACAGTTTGACACTTGACTGTTAGTGCAGCTTTTGATACTTTTGACTCCCACTATATATACTATAAAACGTCTTAATCTCATGCATGTTTTCTCTAGGTCACATAGTTAAGCAGTATAGTGTCTTTCTTAATTTTTATGTCAACAATATCCAGCTGTGTTTCACAGTGGAACCACCTTCTCCCTTCTCGGGCCGTGTTGGCAACACTGTTAGCAGTTATCATAATCCTTTGTCTGTATTCTTTGTCGTCTATATTCTTATTGTTGCACTGTAAATGCATATTGTGTGGTTATACCTAGATAGTAATTCTATCTATCTATCTGTCTTCTAGTTCTATGCATAGCATGTAAGTAGCTATTTCATTTAATTGATATAAATATGAATCAGTGGTCCATATGGTCTTTATAGTCTGGACTAGTTGCTCAGTGGTCTGTCTTGTGGTTTTGTGGTCTGTCCATGGTCCTTGTGGTCTGGACTAATTGCTCAGTGGTCCATCGTGTGGTCCTAGTGGTCTGGACCAGTTGCTTAGTGGTCTGTTGCATAGTCTTTGTAGTCCGGACCAGTTGTTCTGTGGTCTGTCATGTGGTTCTTGTGGTCTGGACTAGTTGCTCAGTGGTCCATCGTGTGGTCCTAGTGGTCAGGATCAGTTGCTTAGTGGTCTGTTGCATGGTCTTTTTGGTCCGGACCAGTTGTTCATTGGTCCATTGCGTGGTCCTGATCCACCTCCCCTCTCTCTCCTTTGGCTGTGTGGTACACTTTTGTTAGCTATTAATGTATTGTTTGTGTTGATGGAGACAAACACCACAAATCATAGTATTTTGTCGATGAATTATATTCTGTTGTGGATTAGGCTGTGATTGCATGGTTATTTTGTTACTGTCATCATTGTTATTGTTGTATTTTGAAGTTTGTGTGATGATAGATAGATAGATAGATAGATAGACAGATAGATAGATTACTATCTAGGTAAACAATATATGAATAGCTAACAACAGTTTACCACATGGCCAAAGAAGAGAGAAGCGAGAAGGGGAGAGAAGAAAGAGTGGATTAGGACCACGTTATGGAACACTGAACAAATGGTCTTGACCAAAAAGACCAGCGACAGACCACTGAGAAACTGGTCCGGACCACTAGGACCACGGACGGACCACTAAGAAACTGGTCCGGATCACAAGGTCAACGGACGGACCACTAAGAAACTGGTCCGGACCACTAGGACCACGGACGGACCACTAAGAAACTGGTTCGGACCACTAGGACCACGGACGGACCACTAAGAAACTGGTCCAGACCACAAGGTCAACGGACGGACCACAAGGACTATATTGACAACTGGTTCACATTCATAAACGGTTAAATAGGGCTGACGAAAATCTCATATCCTGATGTAAGTCATTTCATATCCTGATAACGATACCTATCCCGATACAGCACATTTTAATTCAATGAATAAATAGTTGGTCCGTCCCCTCCGTCTCCCCCCGCCAGCATAAAACCACCTCCATGTGTGCTTTTACATAGCATGCAGGAGTTCCAGATTCAGAGGCGTGACGGAGATCAGACTGATCAGAGCTGTAAACTCTGCCACGAGTGAGTACAAAGACATTTCGAGGACGAGGGGAGGACATTTCTCTTCGTTTGATAACATTAAAAGTTAAGTTAGACTTTTCTGTCGGCTTCCCGCAGCTGTGGTCAAGTGAGCTAGAGAGTGAGTGAAGAGAGGGAGTGCTAGTAGCGAGAAAGCCGGTGAATCAGATCAATAAAACATTTTCTTCAACTAAACTCGTTATGTTACAGTAAGTGCATTAAAAGCTTCGCAAGTAAAAAACCATGAGGAGTAATTTATCAATGTAATCCGCGCAAAAGATGGACAGACTGCAAATGATGAAAAATATTGCCATAAAAAGTGTGATTTCTGTCACAACGATATACACGATAGACATTTTTCTCTCGTCAAATGATATATATCGTCATATCGCACAGCCCTACAGTTAAAGGAAATAGCTACTCACATGCTATGTATAGATAGATAGATTTGTAACTATAGGTATAACCCATTGACTGTATATAAATATGTTATTTTTATTACATTTATATTTATTTATATACAGTGGTATAGCCAGATAAAATGCAATATACAGTGCAACAAGAATATAGACAATATAGAATATAGCCTAGATAAAGGATTATGATCTCTGACATTTATTTGGCTAACAGTGTTGCCAACATGGCTTGAGAAGGTGGATTAGGACCACAGAGACCACTCCACAGACTACTCACTAAGTGGTCCAGACCATTAGCTTCAGCCCCCCCAGTGGTAGTAAGCAGTGATCTGTGTTAGCGACCATGGTCAGTGGACAGACCACTGAATTGGCTACAACCCCCTCTCTGAGAAAACCTAATCATTTGAATGTGTGCCTGTATAGACAAATATGTGATTTTTGTCTGCATTAGTACAATCATCATTAGTGTCTTTTGTCAGACTGATGTGTGGATACATTTTGAGTAATGAAACCATCTCTTTTTCCTCTCTTAGTTGCTGTTGCGTTCTCATCCTGGCCTGATGGGGGCGCACTACAAACGTTTCTTTTGTGGTTATGCTGAACCGGCCTACATCAAACAAAGGAAGATGCAGGTGATGCCTGTTTAACTCAAATAGATATTTTTAGGGCCCAGAGTACTGAAAGTATGAGGAACCTATTGTTTTTGAAGGGATTATTATTATTATTGAGGCCAGGGCATGACAGTGCCAGGGACCTATTGTTTTTGAAGGGATTATTATTATTATTGAGGCCAGGGCATGACAGTGCCAGGGACCTATTGTTTTTGAAGGGATTATAATTATTGGGGCCCAAGCACAGAAGTGCCAGGGGCCCAACGGTCCCTAAATTCCCAAATCCCAAATAGATCCCGAAATTTGGTAGGCACATGTATCTTGTCCAGACACACATAGTTTTCATTATACGCAGTTGCCGTGGCAATGCGGTAAACCTTGATGTTTTACCATGAAGCGGGAAGTTGTTGTAACTTGAATGTACATTGCTCAACCTGCACCAAATTTCTCATGCTTGATAAGAGTCCTAGCCTGAACACCTCTACATGTCAATATTAAGTCATAGTCATAGCGTCATCTACTGAACAGGAAGTCAGGCTGATATGACAAACAGCATCCGATTAACATGGAATTTACATGGTGTGGTCTACACATGATATACAGCGACGTATAATTGTGAGTGTTCTCTACTGCCATATAATGGACACAGGAAGTGAAAATTATTTCCTGCATGCAAGGTCCAACATTCAAGAAAATGTGTATCCATGTCATTTGCCCTTGGGTAAATGTATTGCTGCACTAATATTTAACCTATGTCATATTGCCTACATGCAACAGGAAGTGAGGCCCAAATGACACATAGTTCATCAACATTTTCTAATAAGTCAAATCCAGCACCACGTATTGCACACCAGAAATAATATTTTACCCATTTATACAGTGTCCAATAATCCTGACAGTTCAGAGCCGTGTCAACAGACCTCCAATAGTGATACCATGGCTTCCACTCCCTCTGATGCGCAAGGTGCGAGGGCTCGTTCATAGCTGCTTGCAGCTTTAATTCATTTTCTCTTCCTATATTATAATGTACTTTCTCTGCTCTTGCTACATTTTGCTGTTTTTAAAAACTTAACTAATAAAGAGTGAGTCCAATTGAAACTAGAGTTGAAACTAATTATGCTATAAATTGCCCTGTTTTCTAGACTGTACTTGTCTGCAAGCTCCTATCTAATGCGCAACAAAAAGATTTAAGCTCAAAATAAGAGTCAATAGCAACAGCAAAATAAGCTGTTTGGCATTGATAGAGAAGATTTGGCAAATTGTTCATGGGCGCAACCCACATATTCAGCTCTGCTGCCCATCCCACAAATGCATATTCCTTACAAATGTGGCACCATTTAAAAGGGAAATAAACAGCCTTTCCAACAGTATAAGATTTATTGCCAAGAAGCATTGTTACAACAAATAAATAATCTACCAAACACAAATTTCCTTACTTTTTGTGCTAAGTTTATATACTGTGTTGAACATACGATAATTTAAGACTTTAGGAGGACACTGTCAAGTTATGTTTTAAGACTCTGTGCGGCCTCCCCACTTGAAAGGGATTGATACATCTACTCAAAGATTTTCGACTGGGTTCCACTCTATGACCAAACAGCTTTTTTCCTTCCTTTTACATTGGCAGGCTCAGCAGTTTAGTTTGACAGTTCCTTTAGTTCTCTTAATCATTAGTCATTAGGAGAAAAGCCTGAATTTACAAAAAACAAAACAGAAAAAGAAAATATATATGCACATGACATTTCAAATAAATGTAAATAGGCAACAACAAATATATATGCATTTGTAAACACTGCAGGAACCCATTAAGCATCATTGCGTTATCTCACACTCATACATCTTCTCACATTAAATGTGAATAAAATTAAAGCCCAATGCTGACATAACTCTTGGTTTAACATCAGGTACTGTATGCATTTTACTGCATTTTAACATAAGTGTTTAACATAAAGTACTTTATACTCATATTTATTTAGATTAATACCAAATTATGCAGTCCTTTAAAACAACAGTTTTTCAAGCCAACAGAAGCCCATAACATGCTGTACCCAGGGGTGGAGCAGCGATTTCAGTGTGGGCGTTCTAGAGGTAGGACATGAGCACGGCAACTCCCCGCCTTCGAGCCCTGTTCCAGTCTCAACATGCCAAATTAAAATGAATGCCAAGCATTTAAACAATTTTTTCTACTACTGTAGTTGTAACCACTGCTTCAGCTTACCATAAAATAATTACTGAGACCATATTTAACAGCTGTGTAACAGCTCAGCAGAATTTATTTAGGGTCTGGTAGAAGTTTACTACTTACATCCAGTTATTTGTATGAACTGCTGAATTGGAGCATAGCTATCCTTCTTTTATCCTACTTCCTTACTTACCTTATAGACATGAAATTAAAGGGACACTTACACTTCCATTAAAATGAAATGGATAGTTATAGATGCATAACAAATTGAACCCTGGTAACATATCAGTATCATTAAAGAGGCAAATCAGTAAAAACTCATTTCTGAGTCCATGGACTAGTACAACCTAAACTGTCTTCAATTTTTTTTAAAAGTGTCTCTTTTAGTAGGAATCCAAAGGGGACCTTTAATTGTGCGGGTCACAACACCCGTAACACCCACGGCTGCGACGCCCCTATCTGTACCTAAAAGCCTAAGCAACTAACTATTATTTAAAATTTATCATTCATTATTTGACCATGCTTGCAACCAGAATGTACTTCAAATGCAATTAACGAACAGCAACCAATACTCTTTATCATCATTATTTCCAGCATCACCAGGTTCACAAATAGATTTACAACCAATAGACACTAGATAGAAAATAGACAACCCATCTTGTGCTTTTGGACACTAAAGAGTTAAATTACTCCCCATGCTATTAAGCTAGCGTGAGTCCACTTTGGCCCCGCAGCAGCAGTGATCTTCACCAGGGAAACACTCTCTTGAATTATTCTTAAGTTCTGCATCTTACCAACTGCTTCTCCGGACTTTGTAGACATATCAGTCCTGCACAGTCTTACTGCGCATCACAACGTTGTCGAGAGACTTTTGATAGCATCTTCTAGCTTGGTGTTTTTTAGCATGAGGTTTGTTTACTTCTGGACTGCTCTGCTCCTTTCCTGCAACGCTGTGTGTTGCTTTTTGCAACTCCAGGCAGCACTCTGCATATTAGTATCATCCAGTTTGCTTTCTGAATGTTCCGTTTGTCAGTGGATTCAGTACATTACTTTCATTATTAATTTATGTATTTTCTTCCCCCTCTAGTTCCCGATATTTTTTAGGAAACTCCATTTTGACTTGATAGACACCTACATTTATGTTTTCAACAGCTGCTGTCACCCCAGCAACCATGACACATTTCCCTGGAAGTCAACAGTCAACACGATCACTGGTTAAACAGGAACACCAGCCAGCATGATTAACCTCAACCCTAACCCTAACCTCCGCTTTAACTTCCTGCTCCAGCATCACACCCCAACAAAAACTCTTAATAACAGTAACTGCTGCAAACTGAAGTTCAGAGGGTTCAAGCTTCCTAGAAACAGAAAGAGATGACAGAAAGATCAAGAAAGAGTGAAACTAAAAGTGTAAAGGTGACAACTAGCACCTGTGGTTTCCGTTCAGGAGCAGCACAGACACTTAACACAAGATGTTGTCTCACTTCGCTCTAAAACCAGACACCAAAAACGGACAAAAAACATACAAACGAGGCAGTAGTTTTTTTTCCTCCCTGTGAATTTTAGGTTATATTTTTCCCGAGCCTCATGGGCCCTTTCACATCGTTGGGCCCAGGGCTTGAGCCCCGGTTAGCCGATACATTAAAACAGTGTGGAGGCTGATTTCTCCTAGGAGGGCCAAATTCCTGTATGGGCGGGCCTGCCAAAAATTGACCATTGCCACAATTGCCATAATGACCATCATTATGTTAGGAGGAAAGAGAGGGAGGCTTGAAAGCCAAAGAACACCATCCCAACCGTGTAGCACAGGGGTGGCAAAATGGCTTAAGGACAATAAAGTCAAGGTAGTGGAGTGGCCAGCACAAAGCCCTGACCTCAATCCAGTAGAAAATTTGTGGGCAGAAAAAGCATGTGCAAGCAAAGAGGCCTACAAACCTTACTCTGTTACACCACTTCTGTCAGAAGGAATGGGCCAAATTTGCAGCAACTTATTGTGAGAACCTTGTGGAAGGTTACCCGAAACGTTTGACCCAAGTTCAACAATTTAAAGGCAATGCTACTAAATACTAGCTAATTGTATGTAAACATCTGACCCACTGGGAGTGTGATGAAAGAAATAAAAGCTGGAATAAATCATTCTCTTTACTATTATTCTGACATTTCACAGTCTTAAAAAAAAAACTAGTGATCCTAACTGACCTAAGACAAGGAATGTTTACCAGGATTACATTACAATTGTGAAAAACTGAGTTTTAATGTATTTGGCTAAAGTATATGTAAACTTCTGACTTCAACTGTACAAGCAGGCCACAGAGGTCTGGTAACCTCACTTCTTTCTAACTCCACACCCCTAGATTTTTTTCATTTTCAAACTTACTTCATTTTCAAACCAACGCTTACTTACCTGAGAGTCCTGCTTTAAGAATTGTTACCAAGGAAATTTAACTTTTTCTGCAAAAACCATTTCAGACACACAATAAATATTCCAAGCAGAATATTTTTATATGTCTTAAAACACAACTGGAGGGAATCTTTCAAGAACTTAACATGCAATGTAGTTGACAGTTACTACGCAGTATTAGTGGTACCATTAGTGGTACCAGACCAGTAACTTAAATAATAGTAGTGCTAACACGGTTGTGTTTGCTGGTGGTAGGTGCTGGTGGAGCTGGTGAATGATGAAAATGTAGCAATGTTACTGGATGAGCTGAAAGGATACTGCACTGATGTCAACACTGACACAGCCCAGGCTGCAATATCAGCTATAGGTAAATACACACACACACACACACACACACACAGATATAAACAGCTGTAGCAATTTGTTCAAACTGATAGGAAGGCACATTTTTATGTCTGTTTCTTTGGTTGTACACTGAATTCATAAATGTGTAACACCAGTATAGCTCAGGCAGATTATTAGTTGGCAGACATGTGTCTATGGTAATACTTCCTGGCTCTGTTCTCTCCATTCATTTCCTTTCAAACTCCACTTCGCTGTGGTAGGGTCAACATTATCCTCATTACACTCGTTGAACAGTACTAGAGGGTGAGGACGAAAACATTCAGCACCCTCTGGTCCAACACAAATTCTAGTATTTTTCATGCATTCCCAGAAACTTGGAGATGTAAATGCAGCATAATTATATGTAATATGTTACATTCAGAGTGCTGAAGAAATTCTGTTTCTAAAATCTAATTATCCAGCAGTGTGGGCTGTGTGACTTCCTGTGATTAAAGCCATATTCATTTGATTGCATGAGTAATAACATCAGCTTCACCCATATCTTGTGTCATCGTGTCCGGTGTGGTTTTAGGTCGTATTGGACGGAGCTACAGTGACAGATGTCTAGAGATCCTCACAGGACTACTCGGGCTCAAACAGGAACACATCACCTCAGGTAAAACTCAATGAACCACGCACATACGTTGCATAGCATGCAGCCTTTCATTTAAGTAACTCGCTTTCTCTCTCCCACCCCCACTGCTCAGCGGTGGTGCAGACAATGCGGGACCTGGTCTGGGTGTGTCCTCAGTGTAGCAGCACTGTGTGTTTGGCTCTTGAGGGCTGTGAGGAGACACTGCAGGACAGCCAGGTCAGACACTACTTGGCACGCTGCCACACACACATACTGCCTGGATGTAAAAAGGCACCATGTCTTAAAGCACTCAGATTCTTTACTTAAAGGGGACATATCATGAAGGTCTATATTTTTAATCTGGAATATATTGGAGTATCTTGATATAGATGCATGATTTACAGTAATATCATTCCTGTTTTTGAAGCTATTTATAATATCCTTAATGCCTAAACAATGGGAGGATTGTTGAAGGAAAGAAGAATTAAGTTTCCAATATCCTGGAATTATTTGTTTACTGGATTTTGCATTGGATAGGACATGATTAATTCCAGCATGGTCCATTAGAGGAACAGGAGAGATATTACTTAAGCGTACAGAGGGTGCCAGAGAATCAGAGATAAATCAGAGATTGATGCAAGATTTCTGAGCAGGTCTAGACCGTACTCTTTAATTCACAGAGACCCAACAATCCCCCCATTATCAAGCACTTGGTGACAATGGCAAGGAAAAAGTCCTCTCTAAAGGGAAGAAACCTCAAGCAGAACCCAGGCATGGTGGATGGCCATCTGCCTTGACCAGTTGGGTTGAGAGAGAAAGAAAGAGGGAGGAGGAGGGGGGACAGACACAGAAGTAGAATAACAACAATAATAACAATAACAATAATAATAATAGAGATATGACTAGCAATAACAATAGCAGCAATAGCCAGATAAAGACACCAGCAGGACCGCACCACCATCCCTGCACTATTCCTGTGGCAAAGGCCCACAATTTGGATCCCGGGGTTTCCCGCAAGATGAGAGAGTACAAAAAACTCAAGGGAAGAAGGCAAGTTAGTAACATGCATTAATGGTACATGAATGCATACAGATGGAGAGGAGAGAGGAGCTCAATGCATCATTGGAAGTCCCATGGCAATCTAGGCCTATAGCAGCATAACAAGGGCTGGTCTAGGGCAAGCCTGGTCAGCCCTAACTATAAACTTTATCAAAAAGGAAAGTTTTAATCCTACTCTTGAATGTAGAGAGGGTATCTGCCCCCCAGACCAAATCTGGAAGATGGTTCCACAGGAGAGGAGCCTCATAGCTGAAGGTTCTGCCTCCCATTCTACTTTTGGAGACTGTAGGAACCACAAGTAAGCCTGCATACTGGGAGCACAGTGTTCTAGTTGGATAATAGGGTATTATGAGCTCTTTAAGATATGATGGTGCCTGACCATTGAGGGCTTTGTAGGTGAAGAGAAGGATTTTAAATTCAATTCTGGATTTTACAGGAAGCCAATGCAGCAAAGCTAAAATTGGGAGAAATATGATGTCTTTTTCTGTTTTTTGTCGGTACATGTGCAGCTGCATTCTGGACCAGCTGGAGCGTCTTTAGAGAGAGTAGAGTTGCAATAATCCAGCCTAGAAGTAACAAATGCATGGACTATTTTTTCTGTATCTTTTTGAGACAGGATGTGCCTGATTTTTGCAATATTACTTAAGTGAAAAAAGGCAGTCCTTGAGATTTGTTTTATGTGGGAGTTAAAGGACATGTCCTGATCAAAGATAACTCCCAGATTCCTTACAGTGGTGCTGGTGGCCAGGGTAATGCCATCTAGATTAGCTATATCATTAGATAATGTGTTTCTAAGGTGTTTGGGGCCAAGCACAATAACTTCAGTTTTATCTGAGTTTAGTAGCAGAAAATTGCAGGTCATCCAGGTCTTAATGTCCTTAAGGCATGCTTGGAGTTTAGTTAACTGATTGGTTTCATCTGGCTTCATTGTTAAATATAATTGGGTGTCATCTGCATGGCAATGAAAACTTATAGTGTGTTTCTGAATAAATATTACCCAAAGGAAACATATATAAGATGAACAGTATTGGTCCAAGTACAGAACCTTGTGGAACTCCGTGTCTAACTTTTGCGTGTATTCATCAAACTACAAACTGAAATCGATCTGATAAATAGGACTTAAACCAGCTTAATGTAGTTCCTATAATGCCAATTAAATGTTCCAGTCTCTGTAATAGGACGTGATGATCAATTGTGTCAAATTGATCATCACTAAGATCTTACAAGACAAGTACAGAGAGAAGTCCTTTGTCTGATGCAGTTAGGAGATCATTTTTGACTTACACCAGTGCTGTCCCTATGCGCTCTAAATCCTGACTGAAAGTCCTCAAATAAACTATTGTTATGTAGAAAGTTGCATAACTGATTTGCTTTCTCAAGGATCTTAGAGAGAAAAGGATGATTAGATATAGGTCGCTAAAATATAGTTGGCTAAAATGCCTGAATCAAGAGTAGGCTTCTTAAGAAGAGGTTTAATTACAGCTACTTTAAAGGGCTATGTTACATAGCCTGTTACTAAAGACAGATTGATCATACCCAGTAAAGAAGTGCTAACTAAAGGTAAGATTTCCTTAAGCAGCCTAGTTGAGATTGGGTCTAAGAGACAGGTTGATGGTTTAGATGAAGAAATTGTTGAAGTTAATTCAGAAAAGTCGACTGGAGAAAAACAGTCCAAATATATGTCAGGATTTACAGCTGTTTCTAAGGTGCATGTGTTTGGGGAGAAATCGGTGCCTGTTGAGGGCAGGAGGTGGTGAATTTTGCCTCTAATAGTTAGAATTTTATCATTAAAGAAGCTCATAAAGTCATTGCTACTGAGAGCTATAGGAATACATGGATCAATAGAGTTATGACTCTTTGTCAGCCTGGCCAAAGTGCTGAAAAGGAACCTAGGGCTGTTTTTATTCTCCTCTGTTAATGATGAGCAATAGGTGGCTCTTGCACTACAGAGGGCCTTCTTAAATGTTTTAAGACTATCTTGCAAGACTAAGCGAGATTCTTCTAGTTTGATAGAATGCCAAATCCTTTCAAATTTTCGCAATGTTTGCTTTAGTTTGCGGGTTTACCATGGGGCTAACCTCTTACGCTGTATCAGTTTCCTTTTTAAATGGGCGATTGAGTCAAGTGTTATTCACAGTGAGCCCTCGGTACTATCAACAAGATTATTCATTTGGGAGGAACTAAAATTAGTATAAGAGTCCTCTGTAGTATTGAGAGATGGCAATGAATTCAATACTGATAGAATTGCTTCCTTAAAGGTGCAGTGTGTAGAAATTAGCGGCATCTAGCAGAACAGATTTGGCAGAAATGGAATATAATATTCATAGCTATGTTTTAGTTAGTGTACAATCACCTGAAAATATGTGTTTTCGTTACCATAGAATGAGCCCTTTATATCTACATAGGGAGCGGGTCCTCTTCCACAGAGGCTGCCATATTTCTGCAGTAGCCCAGAATGGACAAACCAAACACTGGCTCTAGAGAGGGTCTGTCGCATTTTTTGCAGGTTTCATGGCCACCGTAGGTTCTCCTACACGCTTGGCAGGGGAGGGGTATTCAGTTGGTTGCAATCTGTAACCTCACCACTAGATATCACTAAATCTTACACACTGGTCCTTTAAATTTAGCTACAGCACTATCAATAGATCCATTAAAGCTACGATCAAATAAGCTGCAGCAGCTGCAGAACCAACTGGTGAAGTGGTGACATCTTGTGCAGTGATCCTCCTTCCAGCAACGATAGCGAATGGACTACTGTAGCCAGCCAGCTTCCCTTCTTTTCTTGCTTGCAAGTGGCCATAGCTTCGCTCTTGCATCTCTAATGTGTTGTGTTAAGTCCTTTGTGATCTTGATTTTTTTTTTTTTTTTTTTTTTGGCATCAGAACTTCTGAGTGTTTGGCATCTGCCCGAACACGATCACGTGTGGGTGTGCATGACAGAAACTGGGGCCCAATTTGATGTGCCACATCCACAGAGTTTTGGAGGAAATCCTTGATCCCCAGTTAGACCCTTGACAGTAGATCAATCACGGTCATCTTGACGTTTTCGCTCTCTCGTTGCGGGACACCAAATATCTTCAAAGTCCATCTTCTCTTGCCTTCTCTTCCCTCACCTGCTCCCCCATATCACCAACAGAAGTGGACAGAGTGTGGATGGCGCCTGTGTTCTCATTGACGCATTTCTCAATACACTGTAGTTTCCCTAGAAAAGAGTCTTGATTTTCACCGATCTTGTTGATTGCAGCAAGTAGGGTGGCGTTTGTTTTGGTCTCTGGGGTCTCTCTTCGGATGAATTTCTCGCGAGAACTGTTAATAGGTGTATCTGCAAGAGATACACCCTCTCCACTGCAGTCTCCATATCTCTCTCCTCATTTATTTCATCACCATTATCCATTGCGTTCAACTTTCCAGGCTGATGTAACATTAACATTAACCTAGCAAGAGCGAGTTGTTAGCTAGCACAATTTTCACACACACACACACACATACATCTCTGTTAGTGCTGTATATTAATCTGCAGTTTATAACTGCCGTGGTTTATGATTGCTTGCTTTAGTGTTGTTTTATGATGCTTTGTTTTCTGCTCAACACACCTTGCTCTGCTCTGGTATATTAAATACATCGTCAAAGTCTGTTAATCCACTTATGCTTATTTGGATTTTGACACTGACAGTTTAGCTGTTCACATCTGAGCATTGCCTTAGTCTGGTGAAAGCTCACTGAAGTTCCACACACATAGTTAAGTGTTAACTTTGTGGTTTGTTGCAGGCTCACAAAGGGTGATATATAACCACTGACATCACTGAAATTATTTCTGAACATCTTTCACAAGCTTATGATCTTTTAACACCTTTCTGACATCATTTGTAATTCTCAGAAACCGACAGAACGACAAGGCGTGTTAAGGTTCACGCTTAAGTAGATCAATGTAGGAGCTGTGTCTGACTGAAGTCAAAACAGTAAATATACGACTGATCTCAGGCGTGATTTGATATTTCTTGCGAGGGATTTGCTGCATCTGATAGAAAATGAACAGTAGTGGCTCTGCCCAGCTCACCACATTCAGTCTGTTTCTGCATTTAGAAGCACAAGGATTTCTGTGACTTCACAAATCTCCCAGCATAGCTCCATTTACAAGTACCATGTGGGATTTTCTTCTAAACAAACAAACTTATATTTACATTCATACATTCATGTCCTGCACCACTGACATGGAGTTAATCTGCCTGATCAGAGATCTGATCAGGCAGATTAACTCCATACACCTCAGTGATTAGTCTTAATCCTCAGATCATTCTCCTCACCCTCCATTAGGGCAGGCAGGCCTTGCTGTGGCTGTTGGGAGTGTATGGGGAGCGAGTCTCCAGCACCCCCTACACGCTGGAGGTGTTCATCGATGGAATAAGGAGTGAGACCTCTCTGGGAGTCAAGATGGAGCTGCTGACGGCCACCATGAGGCTGTTTTTGTGCCGGCCTGCTGAGACTCAAGACATGCTCGGAAGACTGCTGCACTACTGCATAGGTATGTGTGTGTGTGTGTGTGTGTGTGTGTGTGTGTGTGTGTGTGTGAGAGCGAGGGAACAAATGTCTTTCTTTCTTGTATTTTCCAGACGAGGAGACAGACATGTGCGTGCGTGACCAGGCACTTCTCTACTACCGCCTGTTGCATTGTGGGATGGAAGAGACACAAAAGGTCCTACAGGGTCGGAGGTCAGATCCTTCCCTGGGTGTTCTGATTGGCCGCCCCGCAGAGCCTGTCAGCCAGTGGGCACGCAGCTTTAACACTCTGGAGCCTCTAAGGCAGAACGCTGTGGAGACAGAGTCAGTCAGCAGGGGAAGCCCTGAACACGTGACCTTTGCCCCCAAGCCGAACACTGTCCTGTCAGACACCCTAAACTCTAGCCAAGTTGAGAAGGTTCATGCAGGTGAGTGTGGAGGTTAAAATCTGTCTGTAGTGTATCTAAGGCCCTGTTTACGCCTGGCAGTAACATCCGTCTCGGGTGATCCGATCACAAGTGGACAGCTCTGTTTACACCTGGTGTTAACAGGCGACTCCACATGCGTCTTGAGTGACCACTTGTGATCGGATCTCACCCCCCCCACTTATATATGCAAATAAACACAGACATCATTTCCATTTGCAAAGTTTTTAACTAGCAGAGGAGCGGGGGTCCGTGAACCCCCCGTCCAAAGCTGTGTTCAACTTGTTTGTTTCAGCATTGTGCCCCTCATTAAAATGAAAAAAACTGTAGTTATCAACTTGACAGGACAGAGGGAACTATCAGTGGATTATGTTTTTTTAAAGTCACATGAAAAATGGAAAAACAAAATAATGCATTTCTTTATCCTTTTATCAAACAAGTTGAACTCAGCTTTAGATGGAGAGTTCTATTACTTAAAGTAGTCCCACAATCCTTCAATCAGCATTGATAAATCATCAATTTGCTGAGACTGTTTGCTTTCTCTGTCTGTATTTGCAGGCTTTGTGCCTGTTCTTTGACATGCCCAATACGCATGATGGGCGTCAACTGATGCATGTCCTTGGCCCAGGTTGGTTGAGTGGTTTGTTGTCTTAGTTGGCTGTAATTGCCGATATCATTTTAACGTCGCCTAGATGTTTTTGGTGTCCTTTGAAGTTTGATTTTCTGAACATAATGCTTGGTTGTGAATAATATAGCTTATATATAACATATACATGTCACAAAGAAACTGTAATGTTGCTCTTACACGGTGGTGTAGTCGCATGATTGTAGTCGGCTTTGAGGGAGACGCTTATCGAAGGCCTGAATCTGAAACATTACGGTCAACTTCTGATCTTAGTTTGAATCATATTTTCCAGTTTTGAAAACGGTCAGTCAGGTTTTACAGCCTCACAGAACAGAACAGAACATGACTAATACATCTGCAGTCGACTAACAATGTTGTTTAACAACTGAATTCCTCTTATTCACTGGCTCCGTGGTGAGCTACTGGTATTTCTGGTTTGCTGCTGGTATGTCATTGTTTTTTGTCATTGCTATCTCTGCAGTGACTCCAGGAAGTTGATGCTCCAAACCAAGAAATAGTCTTGCACATAACCCCCCATAAGATTCACTTTTTGTACAGATTAAACAAATATGGTACAATATGTTGAGCTTTAGAGGTGCTGGTAGGCAGATTTCGTTACTTTTGGACAGAGCAAGGCTTATATTCCTGTATATTAGTTTATCCTGTTATCGAACAGGTTGAACACAGCTTTGGACGGAGGGTACACGGACCCCCACTCCTCCTGCCAGTTAAAAACAATAACAATGTTACATTCTTGTTAAATTATAAGTATTTTATTACGTGAAGACCCTCTGAGTCCCACAATCCTTCACTCAGCCAGAACTGTGTAAAGAGAACAGACTGTATCTAAAGATGGACATAGCAAAGTGTGACATCACCCACTGGTTTGCATTGGAGCCGGTTTGAAGCCAAGAATTGCAGCTTGTGGTCGGTGCCATCTTTTCCATTTGGAGCCAGGACCTTCCATATAAGGAGTACGGGGTGTTGCCTTCCACTCTCTGCGTTACAGTCTCTTTGCTCCCTTTGGCAGCACATACACTGAATAACGGCTCTGAATACTTATGTAAATGAGAGATTTCAGTTTTTGATTTCTAGAAAAATTGCCAGAAAAAGAAAATTGAATCTGTTCTAAATTAAATCTATAACAAAATGAAGAGTGAGAGTCACAAATATCTTCATGTCAACTTCAAATGGATCTCTGTTGATCAAGCATTTATAGTGCGTTGTGTTCTTTTCAGTGACAATGCTTTGGTTTTCCAAAGTTAAAGTCTATCCCTGTGAAACAGCAGTGCCTTTTTTAATCACAAATGCTCTTTCTGGCATTCATTCCAATTCTCCGTCTCCTTCCCGCTTCAACCTCATCTTCCCTCTCTGTTCCTCTCTGTCTCCTTCTTACATCCTCCCCTCCTTCCTTTCTCTTTGTCCTCCCACATCTTCCCCAGGCTCAGACAGCGCCAATTGGTGTACAGAATCATCTGCTGACGTCCTGGCGTCCGACGCCATTGTCCCCCTCAGTTTGTCCCTCTCCCCGGCTCTCAGCCCAGAGGAGTTCGAGCGCCTGTGGCTGCAGCGACAGGGTTTGCATGTTGAGCACGGTAATGAAATGGAATCGCCGCGCATCCCAGCGACTCTTTAATGTCTAGAGCTTCTTCTTCACGGGACAGGAATTGTCCCATGCAGGAGAAAATGGGTCTGCTGTAAAAACCTGTGTTAAATATCAGCCAGAGTGGGCTACCTTTCTGTTTTGTTACACCTTTACCCTGCAGTCTGCCAGTCTTTAATAAAAAGGACTTCTTATGTTTTTTCATGACCAAGACCCCTAAGCAGAGAGATAACATTGTGAAAGAGATAACATTGATAGTGAGGTAGACTTTCTTTTTATTTATTTTATATTAACTTTAGCCTTCCATACAATACAGCACAATTCTGATGCAATTTCATTCTTTTAACTTGTCAGTTTGCTGCCTTGTTATCTATCCAATTCTAAGTGCATTAAAAATGTAAACGTACATTTTTAAAAATCTGAGAAATGAAAAACTTCTCCCAGTGGGTCTGTTCCAGAGAGCAGGTTTAACAAACTCTGTGCCTAACTCTCAACTCTTATAGATAAGCTTGTGTGTGGTGAATGGGAAAAAAAGCCATCATCAATGTAGCACTGATACTATGATTCACCATGGCAACGGGTAAATAAAAGGATTAGCCTCCATTTTAATCCATCGGAGGTGGAAACATGAATGTGTGTGTATGCAGACTGTGCACATTTATCTTTATGAAACACCTCAGCGGTGACAGTAGCTCAAGGTGGGGAAAAGTGTTCATGTGTTGCACAATAAAGTTTTATTCAGCGTAGTCCATTTGCAGTTGAAAAGGTGTCGAGGTTCAAACTCACGGTAAATGTTTAGATGTCTGTTTGTATCTCGGTTTAACAGCATTCAGTGAATATAATTCAACTACTCCAACAAATTAAGTAAATTTAAACATACTCACTGAAATGCTGTTAGAACACATGGACTATACACAGCCTAAAAAACCTCACTTTTAAACTGTATTTACTGCATTTTTAAATCTTAAAAGTCTGCAGGTGCACCACACTCTGCTCACTCATAAATATGAACATATGATCTCCAATATGACATGATAACTATGATAGGAATGAAGACATCATGAGAAATATGAGATCATTATTCATTGATTTTATGTGTCTACATCTTTTTTTATGTAAGAGAGATTACCAGATTACGTGCACTAAACATTTCAGTACAGGAACTGCTCCACTAACCTGATAGCTGTCTGACTGACGTGCGTAGAGTCACAGTGTCACAAAAAACCCCCCACAAACCACTCTGAGCTGAGGGTGAATTGAGGCTGTGTAATATTTGTGAGGCCTGTTCAAATGACTGATATCAACTGAATGAAATATGTCTGATAGGTGCTATTCCTTATGTGTCGTAAGAAAGTGTCTCAATTGTAGATATTTAAGAATTCAGTCCTCGGGAGTGTAAATTGTGCTCGCCTCCTATTTGTTCAAATGATTTGAGTTCACCATTGTGAAATTTTTGATGCAAATAACTAATACTCAGACCACTTTGTAAAGCCTACATCTATATATGATGGATAATATACACTAGCTACTGATGAGATTTGCTTAGCTGAATGATGTTTGTATAGTTCCCCACATTTTAGGGTTATTTTTTAGGGAAACATCTAAGAAAGGTTCTGGGTGTTATTTGACATTTAAAAGCCTCTTTTATGACTTTACTCCTTGTTTTTTGCGGCTAGGTGCTCAGGACAGAGAAGAGAAGAAGGATTATGCATGTGTGGAAGAACACATCCAATGCCCTGCGATACCTCACTGTTCCCCACAAGGCCTTCAGGCTGCAATGCAACTGGTCAATATTCAGACGTTGGCCTTCACGCCGCCACACACGCTCCCCTGGAGGGTCTACCTGTACACACACACCCAGCACACACGCTCTGCTGACACGCAGCATAGCACGCTCATCCTGGGGGAGCTGCTGTACACTGGAGAGGCGAATCGGAAAATAGGAGGGGAGAGAGGCGTGTGTGACAGAGAGACTGCTGATAAAATGGTGGAGGACGGGGAAGAAGAACAGGCGAAACAGAAAGAAGAAGCAAGAGTCGAAGGGCTGAACTGGAGAAAGTCGGTGAGGGGAGGTGGAGAGGAAAAGGAAGTCAAAGTGACTCTGAAGCAGCAACCAAGAGACGACAAGGCTTTGAGGGGGTTTCTCTCCGTCCTCACCACTGTACTGCACACTCTGTCCTCAGAGAGAGCTTAAATATGCATCATACACACAAACACACATCATTGTACTTCTGTCCTTATATGGACACACTCTGACACCACTTACTCCCTTATCATAACTGTAAACTAACTAGCCCCTTTTAGAAGAAAGCCCCGGCAAAAAAAAAAACCCTTACTTTGTATAAAGCTCAAACAAGGGTACAGGAAACATAATGTATGTAGATGAATGGGAAACCACTTACACATGCTTTCCTTTACATCTTTCACATTTTAGGTTGTATCAGCTGAAATAATTGTTGAAGTAAGAATGGAGCCTTTGCAGGGGGACAAAACATGAGTTAACAAAAGAGCACTCAGTGGAGAAGGCCATTAATCCTCCTCACTTTACTGTTATTATCACAGTCAAGCCGTAATAAATAGATCAGAGAATAGTTCAGGTCAGATCATGTTTGGCCTGGTGAGGGCACTATGGAGGACTTGTCTCACTGCACCAAAGTCAACAGTGTTTTTCCTCTTGGGGCTGAGAGATTACTATGTTGCATACATACGAACACATGCCCTGGTGGAGGTAATCATGCAGAGAGGGAATGTTTGCATGTTCACATAGCTGAGCAATGAGCAAGGCAGGGCTCCTGAAACTGAAAGTTGTCATGCATGTTTTTTTTGTGTGACACCTACTAGCCCCGCCCTTTAAACGTAGATTATATTTTACTTGAAACATGTTTTGTGTGCTTAAGACCGAAAGTGAAACACATTAACTGGTTTAAAATAATAATAATAATAATAAAACCTCCCTCCTGCGTTGTTATGAGTTTTTGTCAGCTGTCATTCTAGGCTCCTGGTGTGTTTGAAGTAGTCACGCAGGCGGGTGGATGTGGTTGAACAGTGACGACACATCTGGTTTACATAAAGCCACCTGGTGACTCGCACTCACGCCCATTCAGCATGTAGCGAAGTGAAAAAAGCGAGGGGGTTTGAAACTGGAGAATGTGGCAACATTGTTTTTTCCATGTAGGTAATATCAACAAGCGAGTCATTTCTTCCTCTCCACTGATGCCTTCTTTGATTTAACTTACCGTGCCTGTTAAGTACTGTATCAAGGAGTATAACCCGCAGACGGGAACGTTACCGGCCAGCTGCTGTGCTGAAGGAGGTGAGTGGAGCTGACTTTCATTATGAACGTGAACGACATGACTACAAGCTAACATTACTTTTCTGACGTTACTATAATTTCTCAAACAGTGGCCAGGACATTTATTTATTGAACTCAATGGCAGAGAGGCCTTTGTAGTACTTTCGGTGTCGGGTTATTTTCATAGTATTTTGAGTTAACCTAACGTTACCTTTTCACTTATTGAACTCAGTTTTTTACTCTTCGATCCACGTTAACGCTAGCAAGGCTACTGCACCGTGGAAGCATTAAATTAGAGCTAGACATAATTAACAGTCGGAACAATATGCTCCAGTTGAGCCAAATCACTTTAGTATTTATTTACCTATAATGACTTTTTTTGGCTTTCAGTTGGTAACTTTATATAAGCTGCTTGTGTATTTACCACGATAGCAGCTATGGTAACGCTACAATTATTGAAACAGTCCTGCTGTGCTTGTCTCCAGACTGTTGTAAGGCAACTTTATTTGTGTTGTATTCAACAACAAGGCAATTTAAAGTTCTTTACATAGAGCATAAAAGGCATCGAGACAGAATGTAAAAGCGACACAAGGCAATGTAAAGAGACATATAAATACAATTTAAAAATATTAAATTGGAAATAAAAAGACGCTAAAATTGAATAAGACCGATAAAACAGGAGAATAAACGTTACAGTGCAGTGTGAGATATTAACCTTAATTTTTTTTTTTTAAAGGCAGTGGCAAACAGAAAAGTCTTCAGCTGTGATTTAAAGGAACAGAGTTGCAGCTGACCTGCAGTTTTCTGGGAGTTTTGTTCCAGATATGTAGAGCATAAAAACTGAACGCTGCTTGTCCATGTTTAGCTTTGACTGTGGAGACAGAAGGCAGACCTGATCCAGACGACCTGAGAGGTCTGGATGGTTCATAGCGTAGCAGCAGATCAGAAATGTAGCCTATTTTGGCCCTAATCCATTTAGTGCTTTATAAACCAGCAGCAAAATCAATTCTGTGACAGACAGGAAGTCAGTGTAAAGATCTGAGAACTGGAGTGATATGATCCTCTATCTTAGTCCTTGAGATTTCTCGAGCAGCAGTGTTCAGAATCAGCTGCAGCTGATCGATTTTTGAGGGAGACTTGTGAAGACAGTTACGGTAGTCAAGTCTACTGAAGATAAATGCATTGACCAAGTTTTTCCAAATCCTGTTGAGACATCCTTTAATCCTTGATATATTCTTCAGGTGATAGATGGCTGACTTTGTAATTGTCTTAATGTGGGCTTTGAGATTCAGGTCCATGACAACACCAAGATTTCTGGCTTGGTTTGTGGTTTTTAACATTATTGATTTGAAGCTGACTTTTAATCATTCTTCCTCGGCTCCAAAAACAATTACTTCAGTTTTATCTTTGTTTAACTGAAGAAAATTAAACTATACTACAACATGGCTACAGTTTTCTAACTTAACTTGCTTTAGCTAACTCTTCCAACACACACACACACTGTCTCCAGGTTTAGGCAGCGTGTTTTAGTATCTACTCTATTACATTATTTTGGAATTTGAGGAAGAGGAGGATACAGCTCGGGCTACTAATTATAGGTGAAGAGGCGTGATCTATTATTAGTGTTAGCAATGCAGGCTCAGCAGTATACTGTGACAGTCTTATAATGTGTCCCGTACCCCTGCACCAGATAAGTAATATGGTTGGACAGGATATGAACCTATCTGGGACTCATCTTAACAGAATTCCTGGACTATATTTGAAAGCATTACTTGTCAATGCATGTTACCACAGAGCTGAAGGGAGTAGCCTGTCCCGGCTAAATATAAACCTAAGGGTGACCCCTCCGCTCCTTTTTCATTTTCCACAGTGTTTACATAGCACTTCCCTTCTCTCATTCACTGTGAATACCTACCTGTTGTCTGTTTTTCACATTATTTTGGCAACAGAGCCACAAGTCCAGTATAACTAGACATGAAGATAAGAAGACAAAACAGCAATGGAAACTAAAAGTATGATGGCTGAAACCATCTTTAAAAGTGAAATCCAGTTTGGGCGAGTTGACACAGATATTTTTGTTACTATACAAGTCCAGCAGCATTTTCCTGAGGAACAGGTGTTACTACTCAATCACCAGAGTTGCAGCAATCAGTTCAAGGAAGTGAAAAAGGGCGTAATCAATTTCAAAGTATATTTCTGACTGGTTCTAAACTAATTGTGTATTTATCATCACTGTAATATTAGACTAAGAAAAATCCTTTGTCACAGCATGATATGTGAGTAGTGAGGTTGCTCAGTTTTTCATGAATATTTGATGAATTATTTTTAATGATGCATGCTCCTGAAGATTCTGATTAACACTCTTACTATCGATTTATTAAATAACTGGCAGCAGACACAGGATAGAAATGAGAGGAATGAGACTCAGCAGCTTAGTGAAATAAAACAAACTGTAAGTATGAGCATGTAAACATACATTATATTAGGCTCAAAGCAGGAGAGAGAGCTGCATGTTTTTTCAAAAGTAGGCCCCTGAACACACAGGTTAATCTAACCTGTTGTGTCTGAGCCCTTTTGAAACATTCATTAACTAATTGCTGAATTATTTACTGTTGTACTGAATTGGTTACACACAACATAATGGTGTGTGTGTGTGTGTGTGTGTGTGTGTGTGTGTGTGTGTGTGTGTGTGTGTGTGTGTGTGTGTGTGTGTGTGTGTGTGTGTGTGTTGGGGGGGGTGTGTGTGTGGGTGTGTGTGTGGGTATATGATAGGAAATGCGACGTCATGCAAGAAAGAAGAATGTTATTTTGGCCGTGCTGCTTATTGCAGGGGGACTGTACTTCATTAACCATTCCAACTTCCTCATTTCTGTGAGTACACACTCATTCTACCAAGCACACACATTTCAGCCCATGAGATGATTCACATGTTCAATGCTTACATGAATGAAGTACATGTATACATCCTTCTCAAACAAATATTTGTTCTGCAGGGCTGGACGAAGTCACACCAACCAACTCCAAATAAGTTGATTTGGGAAGCGGAGAGGTTGGTTAGTAAGGAGTCCTGGGTCGAACGGGGAGATTACCTGCCTCTCAATGTGTCCTACGAGCTGCTTGCAGGAGCACCATCCACTCAACCGAGTGAGTGACACACTCTCCTCTTCTCATTTCACCGTTTTGTACATCCTCGATTCCTTCCCTCGCTTCCTTTCCTCGCATCTTAGTCCCTCCCACCTGAGAAGCGAACGAAGGAGGTGAAGAAGAGACACGAGGAGACAAGGAGGCACAAATTAGAAAAATGAGAAGGGTTTCCAAGCTGTCGCCTTGTGACAGGTCAGAGCTGAACTCTTAAAAAATCAAACAAACAAAAAACCCAGCGGTCTGATCATGTGTCTGATACATCGGATAATGACACAGCGGATTATACAGGACAATACGTGAGAAGCATTTTTTCCACTGTCCTTCACATTTGCATATTTGCACCCTGGACTTGCACAGAACTGTGTTGTAGAGTTTTCATTATGAATGTGACACTGTTGTACATTTGCATATATATAAAACTACATGTGAAAACAGACAATATGGAAGCATAGTGAGATTATGTCTTAAACAAATTAATTTCCTAATTTTCAACAAGTCTATTTTTAGAAAAGTAAAGACTTTTAACCCACAATGACCTGGTGAAAGGTTGATTGAAACGTGTACTGTCAGGTGTGTAGAGACAATAAGTAACTGCAGCTGGACACAGAAAAATACTCATATATTTGAATGGAGAGTGTGAGCAACCAACTCTTTGTTGAACATTTACTGCTTCCACATAGTTTTAGATAGAGACTTCATTTGACCTTTAAACGAGTGATGAGACTTTGACCTACAAATCTTGAATTTACATGTCGGACATGTAGATGTCTTCAGACCCGGGCTGATGCAAGAAGGAGATAAACATCACTTCCTTTGTCCACTATTTTGCCCGCTGCTACGCTGAAATTTCGTAGGGGGCTCTAATCAGCCAGTTTGCATCACTGATGGAATATTGTCATGTAGACGTGTTCAGGCCGGGACTCTTATCAAACATGTAAAGTTTGGTGCAGACTGGAGCATTTACAATAAAGTTATAGCAACTTCCTCTGTCATGGCGAAACATCAAATCTCAACGGTTTGAGGATGAGAATTTTCTGCAGGGTGACACATGTCTGTCTTGCTCTCACTTGCATCATCAAAATGATGCAAGTTTTGGGCCCATTCACTTGAATTTCAATTAGTAAACAAACCTCTTGATGAGTTTGTGTGTAAAACAAATTAATTTCCTAATTTTCATCAAGTTTATTTTTAGAAAAGTAAAGACTTTTAACCCACAATGACCTGGTCAAAGTTTGATTGACATGTGTACTGTCAGGTGTGTAGAGACAATAAGTAACTGCAGCTGGACACAGAAAAATACTCATATATTTGAATGGAGAGTGTGAGTGAACCCACACCTTTTTGAACATTTACTGCTTCCACATAGTTTTAGATACAGACTTCATTTGACCTTTAAATGAGTCACGAGACTTTGACCTACAAATCTTGATTTTACATGTTTGTTTTTTTTTAATCTTTTACTGTTTTTGAGATATTAGAGTTTTGTTGCTCCCCCTGTTATTTTATAATGAGTGTGTATTGCGGAGTGTTTCACCACAGGGAGTGACATAACGAAGAGCAGTTGGAGAGGAGTACACTTCTGGTGAAATCTCCATAAATCCCATTACTTTAAAAATCACATTTTTTGTAGGAAATTTCGTCGCGAATCCATTGATACAGGTTTGAAAGTGGTCAGACTTATAGTTTAGACGTCAGACACCTCAGTTTGACACAAAGTCCATGCCCAGAGATTGCCTCCCCATTGGTTTACATTGTAAGGTGCGATGTGGCACTCCAACTTTCGGGGCTTATAAAATCTAAACTGTTCAAGTTATTACAAAATTTTTAATAACTTTTGTTCAGCACAGTGTGATAAGTCATGTACTAAAGTTTGAAGCCGATACCATTAACGCCCTAGGAGGAAATAGCGTTTGTTCGGGGTCCAAAATTGGCACAAAGTGGAAAGTGAATTGTGGACTTCCTGTTGGATTTAGGGGTGATTCTGGGATGTTGGAACACCTTGAGCCTTTTCTGAGTCGTGGGCCCAACTCAACAAAATACCAGTTACTGAGAGGGTGCCTTACAAAAGTAATTCAACTTCTGTAGGATCCAGAGCAAAAGCTTAAGCAAGATTTTAAATTTGGCCCTGGTAGGCCACTGGTTAAGATGCATGCAACATAACAGCAATGTCAGCGGTTTGAATCTGAAATCAAAAGACTTTAAGTGCATCCTTTACAAACAAATAACCGAGACAATGTTTAGTACTATAGGAGAAATGTTTAGAAGTGTTTATAAATGTTATAATGGTAATATAGATCAATGGCTCTGCATTATAGAAAAACCCCTCATATTTCCCTGACATCTTTCAGGGTTTTTATCTGTTGGGTTATCATCGGTGAAAAGGAAGAAGGGCAGCTACCTGATCCCCACCTTGCAGTCCCTCTTCTCCCAGTCGTCTCCTGAAGAGCGCTCCTCCATGGTGGTGGTGGTACTGCTAGCAGATTTTGATGTCAGCTGGAGAGTCACTACGGTGAGGGAGATCAAAACTGCATTTGCCTTGGAGCTGGAGCAAGGCCACTTGGTGGTCCTGCATGTTCCTGAGGAGTGGTACCCCCCTCTTACAGGTACACTGCACATGCTATCTATTGTACGAATACATTCATAACCCTGTCATGTTGATGTCGTGATGCTAATACAAGTCTTTCTATGGCCCTCCTGCAGGTCTAAAGAGGAACTACAATGATGCTCCTGATAGAGTGTCGTTCCGCTCCAAGCAGAACCTTGATTACTCCTTCCTGATCCACTACAGCACCGGCCTTGGTCAGTACTACCTCCAGCTGGAGGATGACATCTCCTCCGCAAAGAACTTCCTCTCCACCATCAAGAGGCATGTTGAGGAGCAAGAAGCAAAGAAAACCACCTGGGCAATGCTGGAATTCTCCAGCCTTGGCTTCATTGGGAAACTCTACAGATCAGCTCACCTTCCTCTCCTGGCCCGCTTCCTCTTCCTCTTCTACCAGGAAATGCCCTGCGATTGGTTGATGTCACACTTCCGAGAGCTGCTGACACAGAGTAAGCCAATCCTCTTGAAACCCTCACTGTTCCAACACATGGGGACTTTCTCTTCGTTCCAAGGGATATATAACAAACTAAAGGACAAGGATTTTGAGGAGGGGTTGTACTCCAATCCTCCAGCAGAAGTTTACTCCAATATGTCCACTTACCAGAAACACTTCCCCAAACTGGCCTGGGACGCTGGGGAGGGATTCTTCTGGGGACGCTCCCCAGAGAAAGGAAATTACCTGACTGTGGTGTTCAGGGACCCTACAGTGGTGACAGAGATATTTGTAGAAACAGGCTCGGGGGGCAAAGACCTCCTTGAGTCAGCTTTGGTGGAAATAGGCCACAATGTGGTTACCATTGAAAAAGACGTGAAAAGTTGCAAAGAGTTCCAGTCAGTGGGGACAATGGAGAATGGGAGGTTTGGGATGCAGGAGGTAGACAAAAAATATGGCTCTGAATCTTCCTGTCTGAGGATACAAGTCACAGCTGGGCAGAAGGATTGGGTGATCATTAGGAAAATCAGGATCGCAACAAAGCCAAGAACACCTCCACACCAAGCACAGGTGTGAATTTGTTTTTCCTGCCAGATTAATAATTTATCTCTGTTTGATTTGCTGGACCTTGTGTACTGACGAAACACAAGACTATCGTGCCTTGTTAAACTGTTTCATCGGTGAAACTACAATCAAACGCTCAATTATATTGTAAAGCCACTGTATATGAAGAAAATGTTTGACCAAGCTCTGTGATGTTATCTCTTCAACATAATAAGGAGATTTGCAATGATAAAAGTTATCAGCAATAAGAAAACAGTTCCATGTGTTTTGTATCAGATTGACATTTTAACTCTCACAGGAGGTGTTTATTTATATAGTTTATTGTCTTTTTAAATGTTGAAGTGTGGAGGAGAGAGTAACTCAATGAAATCCATGTGGTTTTATAATGAGTCATGAGTCACGAGGACAGGGCCATTCTGTGTTCCAGAGGATTGTGCAGTGGTTTATTTCTCAAAGTATTGAAGGCAGGTTTAGATTGTAAAACATAATGCACTCAATAAAAAAACACGTGCTTGTATAACCACACCAACAGCCTTACATTGTACTGGACCTTGTTCATGCTACCGTTTTAATTGAATTATATGTTAAAATTTACACCTCATAAATTGGAGTATGTCTGCTCTTTCAATGTCAAGTCAATGATGATCAACTACATTTATGCAATATATGTGTCCATTTTATAGTAGGTGTGTTCTACATTTTTCAGCAGTTCAAGATTCAGATTTTCTTTTTCATATACCCATAATGCTGCAAAATGTTGCTAAACCTATCCCAGAATTTGAGTGGGCACCAAATCAAATCACTGACTGACAAACATGCATATTATCTACCTACAGTCTACTTCTGTTTCCACGAAGGAGAGAACAATATATTTATTCTTTTGCAGTGTTTAATGGCGCTGGAACTCTTATCTTATCTGGCAAGTTCACAGAACAATCAGACATTCTAGATGGAACAGCAACTAATAACCGCAACAGAGGTAGAAACCAGAGAGAGAGAGAGAGAGGAAGTAGGCGAGAGGAAATAGTATGTGGATGTAGACTGACAATGTGGATTAAAAAACCTTCCAGTCATTGATCATCATGAGTCAAACATCCATAACAAAAACCACTGTGAGTATGGTCAGCCATGCTAAAAATAAGCAAAACTTGGCTTACAAGGTTTGTTTTTTTGAAGGTATTTTCTCGTCCACTAAGAGAATTAAATGTCACTGGTCTTGCTGTGCATCTCTGTCTCTCTGTTTGGAGGATGATGGTTTTCCCTGGCTCACTACTGACACGTTGAATACTGGTTTCCCCTTGCCAGTATCGGGCCTGCTACCTGTTCCCTTTGCAGTAGCAGGTCTCAAAGCTGCATTCTCTTCAGTATCCTGTACAGCTTGTTTGTCCTTGGCAGGCTGAGCGTCAGATCCAAACACTACTGCCTGCAAGTCTTGGTCTGTCTGGTTAGCAGTTCTCTCGCCTCCAGTGACGGGTCGGGTCTGAGATGCTGGACGGGCTTCAGCTGCAGATGTGTGAATGGAGGACGGGGCGGCACCATCCTGCTGTTCACCCCCATTGGTCTGAAACAAATGAGAGCAGACAGTAGCCACTTGCTCAGTCTTAAGAGACATGGGGACAGATTTAAAGCAAGACTGTAACTTTTAAAAGAAAAAATAACATTCTACCTATGCAAGATTAAATTCATAAGCAGTAAACCCAGGTGTTGCTGTTTTCAGCCTTACTTGGTCTTGTATGACTAGTAGCTAATGGTGTTAGCTACTGACCATTAGTAGCTACATAGTCTTGATGTCAGGTTGTTCTTTATCTGCAGCACACCACTCTCATGTGTTCCTATCTCGTTTCCTTGGTGTCTGCCTTCTGACGGTCCTAATTAGATAACACTGCCCTCTTGAATTTTGGCAACCCATCCTAAATGATAACCTAACCCCTCACCCTGTGACCATGACACTTAACAGCACTGGGGCCATAAGTGACAAATACAGGATAATGCTAAATGCTAAAACAAATTTTGTAACAGTAGCATAAGTAAAGAAGAGTCATAAAGTAAACAAAATGATTCAGTAATGTCGGTTATACAGCAATATCTATCCAAAGTTAGCTAACATTAGCCACAATAAGCTACTGGACATACCAGACCACATAAGGCTATAGGAGCAAAACCCCTGAGTGTTCTGAATTGAGAAAAAGGTTTTAGAGAATTAAACTTTTCATGTTGTGGCAATTATGGGGAAATGATCAAATATAACATGATGCTAGCAGAAGTTATGCAGTTGAACTGACTCAGTAATGTCAGTTAAACAGTAATATCTATGAAATATTTGCTAATATTAGCTACCATGAGCTATTGGTCATACCAGAACAAGTAAGACTGTACCAGCAAAACCAGAGTGTGGCTGAGTGAGTACATTTGTTTGCTTATGAATTCAAAATTTCATTTGTAAGATTTAGAATGTATTATATCTTATTTCAAAAAAGTCTTTAATGTACACTTTTAAAAAGGTGAACTAATTTGCTCTACGGTTTAAAGGACAGGTTCACAGTTTTTCAGTCTGTCTTGAGACAGTCAGGTGTCCATATGAACACTGAAAGATTTTCCTTGCTGTAATCATTCCTCTTGTTCATACTGGCTATTAAAAGATCCCCTTCAAATGTGCTTTTAATGTAAGTGATGGAGGCCAAAATCCACAGTGTGTCCACACAGTCATTATGTGCAATAATGGAAGTGGAAGTATAGTAACAAAAAGAGGAAGGTTGGCAATAAAAAGACTGTAATGTTGAATGATATCTACTTGATTTGACACATGCTCAGAAGGAGGTGTAGGAGAATTTCTTAAGAATTTAAGTTCTATGAAGAATTAAAAACACAGAGTGATGAATCTTTCTCTCTTTACTCTTACATGCCAGCACGGAGAAGGGCACACAGTCGTTCTCCCGAACAACCAAACAGTCTCGGCTAAAATACATAAATATATAGTGATAAAGTAACAATGTCGTAAAATAAGAAAGCATATAGCCTAACCAATAAACACTGCTAAACTCTTTATGACACAGTCAATTCCACTACCAGGTGTCTCTAACAAGATTCACTGTATCGGCACATACTGTCACACAATAAATCCCTTACAGAGGACTGTGGACTTTGGCCCCCATCACTTACATTGTTAGTGCATTATGAAGGGATCATCTAATGGTCAGTATGAGCAGCAGAAATGATTATGGAAAGAAAAACCTATTTCAATGTTCATTTGGGCTCCTGACTATTGGTTTAAGACAGGCTTGAAAAACTGTGAACTTGTCCTTTAATCCTTGAACATGACATTATACTATCTAAGTTTGCCTTTGACTGAAATATTAGGTATAAACTGAACCAAACTATATGACAAATATACCTATGTGACTGATTTATATGACCTGAAGTTGATCAATTTTATAGTCCTCAGTTTTGTTTATAGAACAGAGGATTTGTAGAATTGAGAGAATATATATCAAGCATAATACAGTAATGTGAATAGTAAGCTGGAGCAGTTTAGAAAGAAGGATATGCAGCACAGACATTATGCATACTAGTCCATGCACGATGAGTAATAAAGGATCAGAGACAGCTTTTTTTGTTTCCTGAGGCAACATGGAGAGCTTTGCTAATTTCCGCTGGCTCTCCACAGGGACACAACCCTGGCCTACAGTTGCTCGAATTACTTAGAAATACAACAGTTCCTGGAATATGATTATGTTTTGCGTCTCCTTTACTCCCCAAAACAATTAGGCTGTGAAGTGGCAGGAAAAGTGTGGTCATTTGTATTGTGCAGTGAAGCATGTCTCCCTCCAGGTTTGAACAAATGAGCTACACAAAAAGAGTATTTCTATGTCATCACATACTGATCCTTACAGTGGTTTGGGAGAGTCAAATTTCCTCTAAAATGTGATTTTGAAACATCCAAAAATTCCACTATGATTTAAAACTCAAAACAAATGTTAAATTTTAAAATAATTTTCCTATCATGAACACAAGCACTATATTAACTTAATTTTTTAATTTTTCTTCAAAGGTCTGTGTCATATATGATATGAAGGTAAAATTAAGGTCACAGATTTATTAGATTTTCAGATATCTAATTGTAATATCAATATTTCAAGTGTTGCAAGTGTGTTTGTGTGTGGTGGAACAGACTGTGGGTCTAACCTGCTCACCAGCATCTTGCAACCCATCTGTGTTTTTGCTGCCTCTGTGTGGCTGAGACTTGCCAGTGTGCGGTACGTCAAAGCCCCAGGACTTCAGTCTGTTGAGACCCTCCACGGAGCGGCCTGTAGGATTGATGCGATGAGCTGAGATACAAGCAGGTAGATCCCCCGTCTCCTTAAATTCTGGCCATGCACTGCCCCTCTGTGGTATAATTCACAGACACGCACATAGGGAGAGAGTGGATCATTTTTAGGCAATTTTTAATGAAGAGAGAAAATGAAATAGATTTTAATATGCTCTCACCTTAACCACTCCTGGGAGCAGATGCCCTCTATCATCGGCAATGAAGGTGGTGTGACCGTCCTGTGCAGTGGGTCTCTGCACGCGCGCACACACACACAAACAGTTAGCTGAAGTGATGTCACTTATCAAATTTTCAGCTGACAGTGCTACCTTTGGAACCACCAGGCAATGTGAAATACAACTAGTATAATACAACAGGACAGAAGTGCTGATACCTCTTTGAAGCGCTTTGTCTTACACCAGTTCTGCAGCCGCTGCGGCTTGAAGGCGCTGTCATACTGACGATAGAAAGTGTTGTGTCAGAATAAATGAGTAAACGCAGAACAGCAAAATGTTTGTTCCTCATTTTTTCACTCAGTGGAAGACGTATATTTACCTGGTTTGCAGAGTAACTTGACGACATTTCTGCATCTGACTACAGCCGCGTCTTTTTTGTTGACTCGTTGCTTAGCAACACAAACGACTTGTCCTTTCCGGACTTTTATGGCAAGACACTAGGCGCATGCGCACGAGAAAAAAAAAATCCACAACAAACACGATTTAGTTTGTGGACTGTTTGTAGGTCGATTTCCGGGTCACGGGCAGGAGGTCGGAGGAGAGAGGAGACGAGGAGGCACAAAATAGAGAAACGAGAAGAGCCTATTTTAATCAATGTGTGTTTTTTTCCTGTAATAACGATCGATTGTAGTTTTTGTTGTTGCTTCGTGTCTCTTAACCTGAAATGGCCTTGAATAACACATTTATTTTGGAAGATGTAACCGGAAGTTTTTAGTGGTTGGTTGATCTGACTACGGACAGACTTGGCTAGAGAGCATATCGTGTTTAATTATGCTTTATTTTCTCACACGTGGCTTCCATATAAATGTGTTTTGCACTTTGCACACACTTTGCACTTGAAGCATATCATGTTTGAAAACGAAGTTATTATTTTGGAATATTTGACCAGAAGTTCATCTATTTTCTTCCGCCAGCTAACACGCCTCCAGGCAAGGTGGTTAGTAAGTCCCTCTCTTGATACATCCATGATATATCCAGATAATTTAAGCAATCTGTTTATTTTTCTAATTAGGAACATACATCAACTCTGCCGCAGCATAACTTTGCAGCTCCGGGTGGGTGAGTTTACAGCGAATTACAATTTAACGCTAACTCTCAAGCTGAGCCATTTCACTTAGCTAGTTGACTTTTCATTGCTTGATATAGACACCTGGTCCTCCCGCTGATTGTCCCTGAGCCATGGAGGGTCCGTCCTCTCGTTTATCTGACACCCAAGATGGACCGCTGTGGCTGGCGGGCAGGAGAGCCTCCGGTGGGGGGGCAGAGTCTGACACTGCCCTGGACACGAAAACACACTTTCGTGTCTGTCGCTTCATTATGGAGACAGGTAACTAACCCACAGCATGCTGTATGTTTGATACGGAAGCTCATTTCCGCCATGAAAAAAATATCAAAAGTTATGCATGATTAAAAAAATATATTGTAGGTCAAATTACAAAATCAAAATTATGAGATAGTAAGTACAAGTTTTTATATTTGACTATTTAAGGCATTATTATTATTCACTATCATAATTCTGACTTGTGTCATAATTTTGACTAAAGTAATTTTTTATTTTTATCATTTAATTGTTTTTTTCATCTCCAGGCAGAAATGGGTTCCATAATAGTGAGATATATTATTCAGTAGAGGTGCACTAAGGTACTGGGGTCTCAAACAGTGCGTAGGATCCATACTAAGCCGGAAATGGCGTGCAGATTTATAAAACCCTGCGTACGCACAAATGCACACATATTTCCCTTTATAAATCACAGTCCACCTGGGAATGTGCGCACATGGATCAGCCTCATATCCCGCCTTCCACACGCCCACATTCAACCATAAACGTTCAATGCAAAAACATTAATGAATATTGATGTACATGTGTCTCTTTCGCCGCATCAATCACTCTCTCTGTCTTTAGACGCCTAGCCAATACGTGTCGAGAGTCAGTGTATCGGCTCCACAACTGACACTCTCCTTTGCGACGCAGTGCTGATGAAATATTGGGCGGACTTTAACATCTAAGTTGGCTGATATCTTTTCAAATTAAAAGATGCTTATGGAGTAATTATGGCTCACAACAAGCTTAAGTACAGATAACACTGCTGGTTTGAATGTTTATGATAACGTGGGTCTATAATTAGGCTAATGTTTGATATTGAGTGAAATGAAATGTGTGAGAGGATTATTATACAATCTGGCTTCAATTCACCACCTCACCACCTGCGTTGTCGATTTCCCCCATCTCCAAAATCTTCGTACACATGGGTCAGAGTTTACGTACAGCTGCAAACATTCTCCCGTCAAGTTTGTTTTTATAGATCACAGCTTTTGCGTGGGAAGTGGCGTACGCCTCTTTCAGGCCCCGTTTTGAGCGTACGCAACGATTATAAATGAGACCCCTGTTGATTATTTATGAGAGGGAGAGGGGTGGTGCAAAATGAGAGAGGCACGTCAAATAATTTTCAAATAATCGTACCTTCCTATTGAGTTTGTGTTTGAATGTGAAGGGTTAAATGAAGGAAGCGTCTTCAGAATTTAGAGATTTTGTAGATGGTAATCAGTATGTGACTCTGTGTGAATGAATCTGTCAAAGATGATGACATTGATTTTTTTTTTACTGCTCCTTCCTTGCTCAGGAGTGAAGCTGGAAATGTGCTCGGTGCCCGTGGCTACAGCGTGTGTGTTGTACCACCATTTCTTTGAGCGTGTCAGCATGTGTGCATATGAACCCTACCTGGTGGCCATGAGCTGTTTGTACCTGGCTGGCAAAGTGGAAGAGCAGCACATCAGAACCCGTGACATCATCAACGTAAGCCACAGGTAAAATGCTTGGTCAACATTGGATACTAAAGGCTTTGTATACTGCTGAATAGCCACATTAATCATTGATCATACCGCTGAGAGCAAAAATACTTAAGGTACAAGGCTGCAACTATGGATTCATTATCCATTAATCTACTGATTATTGGAAAATGCCCATGTCATTCTTTTGCAATAGACAATGAAGAGAGATTTGTGTCATAATGATTGACATTCTGTGTGTAAATGTGTAATCTGTAAATATAAAACACCTTCCACAAATACAAAAAAAAGATTTGTAAACTCACAAAAATATTTTGCAAATATAAAACGGATCTGCAAATAAAAAAAAATATCTGTGAATACATTGAATTAGTTTACGAATAAATGAAAAGCATTTGTGAATATCTTCCTAACATTTAAAAATTGGCTGCAATGCTGAGCGGCGGCGCCCATCCAGCTCTTATTATACATCCATGACGAAAATCCACTTATATCCAGGGATGTATATAGAGAACTGGATACAGCGTTGGAGGCGGGGCCCCGTTCATTCCTATGAAAGTTGCTCAGTGGTGCATGAAGCCGAAAAAGTTCGGCTTTCGCGTATAAAATTACCCAGATCTTCCGGGATCATTGGGCCCATAGAGCAATCGCACAAGTGGCTTTCGCCGGCCAAGCCGGCTACTTCTGTTTTAGCCCTCCAGCTAACTTGAATGGGGATAAAACAATTCAATCGTGGAGCTCTTTTGGGCTTTCTAAATGTGATCGGACCCAATGAATCAAATTCTGATAATGAGACGAGTCATTTCACTAGGGTTGTGATGCTTAAAAAATGTATCCGCTGATTTACGGACGTCTCTTTCACAATGTAAGTCTATGGGAAAAAGTCTTTTTGGGCCCAGGGGGCTTGCTTATATCACTCGGCCATTGTCGGATAGCATGTGATCGCTTGCTGACGACGTCATTTCCGCATTTCAAAGTAAGAGTCTTTCTATGAGCTTTTTTTTTTTAAATAATCAGTGATAAGTAACATGCATTCATTGTTATACGTTAATGTCATACAGTGAGCAGTGATTCCTCTAGGTTGAGTGGTTAGCAACTCATTGTTGACAACTAACGTTAAAAGTAAATTTAGGCTTTGATGTCTGCTTCCCTGCTCATTTGAAAAAAGACAAGAGAAAGAGAGCACCAGGGGAGAGTGAGAGAGAGAGAGAGCCAAAGTGGGCGAGCGAGCTAGAGTGTGAATGAAGAGAGGGAGTGTGGGTAGCGAGAATGCCGGTGAATCAGATCAATAAAACGTTATTTTCTGATTGTTTCACAGTGGTTACGGACAAATAAACACGTCCACACCCCCACACACCTCTGCTCAACTCTGCAGCTGAGTTGACTTGGCTGCTTCTTCAGTTGGCAGTTATCAGCCACTTCATTCTTTATATTTTTAATTTATTCTTTCAGGTGGGTAAAAGTCACAAAGCACTTCACATCTTATTAGTAGTGTACCCTTACTAATGTAGTTGTAATGTCTGTGTTGAACTGCACCGTGTTTAGTTAAGTTAACGTTACGTTGTTTCAGTGAGGCTACATTAACTGTTGTAAGATATGACAAGTGACAGCATCCTGGTTAAGGTCTTTGAAAGAATGGCTGTTGGTGTTGATAGTTGTTTTTGTGTAGAAATGTCGTATTGTAGTTTTATTGTCCATGTAGATGGACAATAAAATGTAGAAACAATGTAGATTACGCTAAGCTAACGGTAGCTACTGAACCGGCAACCGGCTATGGCAACAGTAAACATTCATGTTGCAGGGTGTGGGATTTTATATATTGTAAATATGATTGATGTATTGTAAATAGACCAGAAGTAATACTAATCCAAGGTTTGGACCAGCGGAATGTTTGTTCAAAACTCTTTTTGTGTAAAAAAACAAATCCACTAGTGTAGTACTGAGATCCACAAATGCTTTTTCAATTCACAAATAAAAACTGAGTTCACAAATGCTTGTTCAAAAGTTGTAAATCTGAGGAAGATATTCACAAATGCTTTTCATTTTTTTGTAAATTAATTGAATATATTCACAGATTATTTTTTTTATCTGAGGAATTAGTTTGTGTATTTGCAGATCCGATTTATATTTGCAAAATATTTTTGTGAGTTTACAGATCTTTTTTTTGTATTTGTGGAAGGTGTTTTATATTTACAGATTACACATTTACACAGATTGTTGACCTGTTCTCACAAATCATTATGAAACAAATCTCTCTCCATAATAATATTTTGAACTTGCTTGTTTTGTACGAGGATAAGTCCAAAACTGAGAGAAACAGGTCCATGTATGGCTGTAACTGACAGTTATTTTCATTATTGATTCATCTGCAGATTATTTTCTCCATTATTCACTTACTTGTTTGGTCTGTAAATTGTCAGAAAATACTGAAAAATATCCATCAAAGTTTCCCAAACTACAAGTTGTCATTTACATTACTTGTTTTGCCCAACCAACAGCCCTAACCCCAAATATATTCAAGTTTACTGTCACAGACAACTAACAAAAGCAGCAAGTAATCACATTTGATTGCACCGTGATTAGTTCTCTCCGCTTCCTCCGTCGTCTCAACCTCTCTCTCCGCACTCTCCTCACCTCTAGTCCCTGTCGGACCACCGCCGCTTCCTCGTTAAGATGCACTAGCACACATGCAACAACGTGACTAAATGGTCAATGGTGTGAGTTTTAAATCATGACATGCTTTTGGTGGATAAATGCAGAGGACATAATCTTCGAAAAGTAAAATACTTGTGAGTGTTTTACTGCAGGACATTTTGAAAATAGCCAAACTCATTTTTTTTATGCTCATCACTGTCTGTTTGGTGTGCCACGTGTTTTTGGAGTAGTGACCTCAAATGCTGTCCACTTCCTTCCCACCTTCCCTCTCTTCTTCTGTTCCTTCCTCCCAGATATTTCAACAGTGGCAGCGCTCCTCTAGAATGTGACAAGGAGTTCTGGGACCTGAGGGACAGCGTGGTGCAGTGTGAGCTTCTCATCCTCCGGCAGCTCAACTTCCACGTCTCCTTTGAACACCCTCACAAGGTAAGCATTTGTTGTCTGTCTGTATTTGTTTATTTCAGCTTCTCTAAATTCTTCAGTATTGGCATTATAATATTATTTTGTGGTTCAGGTTCAGTGAAAGTGATTCACTTACCTGTGATTGGCTGATAACCCTTAAACACATTATTCACTTGATGCCCAAACTAGAACAAATAAATGTAATATTTTATATTATTTAATATTCTTCTCTCTGTCCTTCTCTCCAGTATTTACTCCACTATCTGTTTTCTGTGAAGTCGCTCGTGAACCGCCACGCATGGTCTCGAACTCCAGTCGCTGAGACTTCCTGGGCATTGCTTAGAGACTGTTACCATGGAGCCATGTGCATTCGCCACACACCCCAGCACATCGCCATAGCGACGCTGTACCTGGCTCTAAACAGCTATGGAGTGGAGCTGCCTGTTGGGGAGAAAGAGTGGTGGCAGGTGTGTGTTCACTGTAAAGTGTTCTTAATTACAGATTGAGGAGACAGGTCTGATCAAAAACGTATGTGGGCGAGGAAGAGAAAGAGGCTATGCATGTGGATTAATTTATTTTATTTTGTTAATTTGTTACTTCTCTCTGTGGGCAGAGAAGTCCAGGCCAGAACAAGTCGGTAGCAGCAGTTACTTTGCTAGTATCAGCTGCTCACCCAAGATGCATTTAGGACACATTGAGATCCAATCACTCAAACCACATTCGGAGGCGGTCTGGGCCACATGTGGCCACATTGATTTAGCAGTGTAAACGTATTGTGTCCTGGGCCGCATTGAAGAACTGCCTACTGAACTGACGATCTCTTTTTTTCCTGCAGACTAGGCACTGGAATTGCCTTGATGCCTCCCAGTCCGTGAACCCTCTGTCCAAAGCTGTGTTGAACTTGTTTGACAACAGGATAAACAAATGCATTTTTTCCTGTTTTTCCCATTCCACTAACCCGTTTTCCTCTTTAAATCGGCAATTGGAATAGAAATTAAAGCTGTAAGCAGCGATTAACGGGCCCTTGCACCTTGCGTGTGTCAGAGGGAGCAACAGCCTTCGTATCAATACTGTAGATCTGTTGACACAGCTCTGAATTTTCAGGATTATCGGACACTGTGTGAATGGGTAAAATATTTCTTGTGTGCAGTACAGGAACTATGTGTCATTTAGGCCTCAGTTCCTGTTGCATGTAGGCAATACTACATGAGTGAAATATTAATGGTAATGGTAAATGGACTATACTTGTATAGCGCCTTTCTAGTCTTCCAACCACTCAAAGCGCTTTTACACTACGAATCACATTCACCCATTCACACACATTCATATGCTGAATGGGTACAGGGGCTACCATGCAGAGGAAATGTAATCATTCACACACATTCATTCACTGATGGCTGATAGCCATTAGGAGCAATTTGGGGTTAAGTATTGCTCAAGGACATGCGGACTGGAGGAGCCGGGAATCGAACCGCTGATCTTCCGATTAGTGGACGACCCGCTCTCCCCCCACTAATGCAGCAGTACATTTACCAGAGGGCTACTGACATGGATATACATTGAACATTGGACATTGCATATAGGAGATAACTATCACTTCCTGTGTCCACTGTGTGGCACTAGAGAACACCCACTAATTTTAATTGATTAGATTTTCATTGACATTTTCATGAATATTGGACATTGCATGCACCTCAAAAATGCCAAAGTAAGTAGTAGCTATAGACTAGTTTCACTGTAGACCCGAAATGCCCCACCCAAGCCCAATTGTGATACTAATTAAAATATTTACTAGTTTGAACGTAGTTGCAAAGTTTCATGACTATTTGCGCATCCTGAAGACCTAAAACGTGTTGGTAAAATGAGAATTGACACACAAAATCCAAAACGGCTGAATTCCTGTCTGGCAAAGAAATTTAAAAAAAAAGTATTATGTCCAGAATGACAAGAGCAATTATCCCACCCAATTTCATGAACATCCAAGCACCTTTATCCCAATATGGTCCTGCGTTTGGGGGCGCTATGTAGCCCAGACACTACAGAACTTTTCAATTTTCAGCAGTTCTGGCATGTATGTGAATTTTCATGTTTCCAAGTTTCCCAAGCCCCTCAAAAATGGAATGGTGTACTAGAATAATAATAATTACTAGAAAATTCTGCAGTTTCTGAAGAAATTGCGTGTATGAGCTGCCAGCTGCCTGCTGCTGCAGGCTGCTACCAGTTGCTGTTACTGATACTGATGCTCCTGCTGCAATCTTCTGTTACAGCAGCAGTGTAAAATAAATTGTAGCGCCACTCACAGGAGAAATTGTATTAAATACCACAGACTTCATCAGTTTCCCCATCTGTCCAACTTTGCTGAATTTCTAACCATGGAATATTACATTTAAGAGATATGGCAGTTGTCAAGTAGTATGGCACCAGAATTTTAGAAATATCAATTTATATTATTACAGTATCACTCCCTGTGGGTAGAATGGTATCAAATGTTACACATTTGTGCAGTGTGGCTTTGTGTACAACATTCCCAAACTTTATTGCAATCCAATTCAGTTTTGAAGAGTTATGGCCCATTGAGTGCATCAGGCCACGCCTTTAAACATTTGGTAATCAATTACAGACAAAATGATAAGTGACATCCAATAACAAATAAGTTTTGTTTGGCGTTGTCTAAATATGGTATGTACAAAATTTGGTAACGATTAGATGAAATATGTGCCAAAAAGAAGAGGCAAAAAATGTGTTTACAAAAAAATTGAAAATGGCGGAAAACATTTTTAGGCACAAATGGGTGTGGCTTGTATCAGTCTACTTGGCATAATCCAAGGAATAAACTATGTAAAAATTGTTTGGATAGGCTTCACGGTTCATGAGTTATAAGCCAAAACATAAAACACATAATGACTGTACACATGGTGGCACTGTTGGTCCCATGTTACAATATGTTACGTATTTCCACATGGGTCATCGGTCAATCAAGTTTGAACACTTAAGCACTTTTAGTTTTTGACTGCTGCCGCCAGTTTTCTTTAAGTAATACTTTTTTCAAATTTCGTAGCACCATGTACAGGAGAATTTGTATTAAATACTACAGACATCCCCATCTGTACAACTTTGCTGAATTTGTTACCAAGGAATATTACATCTAAGAGATATCGCTGTTATTAAGTGTTTTTTTCTTAATGACCACATGGTCAGGCTATTGGTGCCATGGTTCAGTATGTCATAGAGATTCTCATGGAGTACCTATTTACCAGGTTTAATTTCATTAAAGACAATATAATTGCAGAAATATCATGTTATAATGCTACTTTAGCGCCCTTGTGGGCAAACCTTTATAAGATGTTACACACTTGTGTAGTATGTTGTTATGTACAACGTTCCCAAATTTGGTTGAAATCCAATTCAGTATTGAATAGTTATGACCCGTCAGGGAAGCCTCACTTCCTGTTGCATGTGGGCAATACTACATAAGTGATATAAATGCAGCAAACATGTATCTGAAAGCAAGTGAATATAGGAATATACAGGAATATACATTTTCATTAATATTGGACATTGCATGCAAAATATATTCAAAATGTCTGACTTCCTGTTAGATGGCTCCAAGAGGCTTTTTTTTAGTCTGGAGATGTTACATCTAAATACATGTCAAATTTAAAGGTGAGGGCTTTGACTTTGAAATTTTCTAGGGGGTGTCCTCGAGCCATTTTGCCACACCCAACCCCAAGATCATTTTAGATCTAGCAATGTAGTGTAGATTTTATTTGCACAAGTTTTATAGATATAGATTTCTTCCACCACCCCAATAAAATTGAGGTTAATGGAATTTTGTTAGTTCAATTCAAAGTCCCTGTTAATCCAGTGACCTCACTGTGAACCATTTCAATGGAGCTACTTTGCACCAAAGAATTGGTTCCTACGGTATAAAAACTGTTGACAGTAGCCAGGTTTCCATTAAAATGTACCACAAATGTTAACTGAATTGGAGAAAATTGTGCATTTCCATCCACTACTGTGTGTTAATATTATTTGAGTACATCAAGATAAACAGTTGATGGTCCTAATTTTCCACTTTGGTGCCATTCTACAATTGCAGTAGAGAGATGATGTAATCCATAGAGCGCCAATCAAACCTCAAATAATGAAAAACAATGGAAATATGGAATTTTGATTGAAACGTGGTATTTGTTACTTTTACATATTAATTTTAGGAGCATCTCCTCATCGCTCCACACAGTTCTGATGTTTCTGTCTCTTCAGTGGAAGCTTGAGTGATGTTTAAGTAACATGCTTCATGTGCAACATAATTTATTTACTAAGTCTGTTTCCATTGCACTTGGTTGCATTTTTTTAATAATCAATTAATTAAAGTCACTGGAAACACAAATCCACAATATCCTTCTAACTATGTAATTTAGGGTCTTACGTATATAATAGTGAGCATCTAAAAAGTAATAGAAATTAGTTCTAATCCAGATTATAAATTGTCATTTAAGTTTTTGTAAACTTTCCTGATATTGGGTTTGAATTGGGCATGGTTATGCTCAGACATTAATTATGAAAATTACACAATAAATTCCACGGACCAATCATAAATGACGTGAAGTGCTGCGGTAAGCGCATCGTCTCATTTCCAGTTGTCGGAGTTTCTGTGTCATTGGTATCATTTCTGCATCTCAACCCAGTTAATTTTGTTATATTCTTCATTACTGCAGCAAATTACCCACTGTACACTCAAACGTACACTAGTTCTGCTCCACCACTCTTAGCTCTCTCTTCCTTTTAGTGATTTTCTCACAAGTTACACAGTTGTTTACACGCTTTTCAGATTTGCTAGCTACTTTAGCTTAGCAGTTAGCAATGGCTTCCCTCTCTTCTTCTTGCCCTCCTGCTCTCTCTTGTTCAGTGTGTCTTATGTTTAGTTATTCCCCTGCCTCCTTTAATGATGATGGTACATGTAATAAATGTAGTATATTTACCGTGCTGGAGGCGAGGCTCAGTGAGATAGAAGCATGGCTCGGCACCATGGAAACCCAGTCATTAGCTACTGTAGTTAGCCAGCCCCCAGTAGCTGGTGCATGTGTCAGTCAAAATGTGATCTGCCATGCCTACATAGTCTTGAGAAGTGGTCTAAACACTAGGTTTTCTAATAGTTATTAAAGTTTATCTTGACACAGATTTTTGTGGATGCTTAATGAGCCATTGAACTTCGATATCATATATGCATTTTTACTATTTCAAGCCAAATCTCCAGAGACTAACTTTTTCACATCAGCCAAATGCAAAAACTTTTTTGGGATATTTTCAACAAAAAAAAAAGAAATCTGTTGTTTCCATTCAGTTTATTCATTAAAAAGCTGGTGGATCTTATCCTGTGGGGATCCTGTTGCACATTTAATGGAATTTAATGCGTGTGCAGTATTCAACTTGGTATGTAGGGGGTATTCTTACAGAATGTCAAACACAAACAGTGGCTGTGTTGGTTACCAGCATTGCCTGCCCCACGCAGTTGTCTTTTATGGTCATGCCAACAGCAACTCTACAGCTTTGCACCATTGTGCAGATCCAGCCAGTCATGTAAGCAGAAATGCCTTTTGTTAGTGGTATGTATTAATTGCAGGATGGTGGCAATTATAGTTTCCCATTATCAAACAGTTTTACTAATGAGGTCTCTTTTGTTTTAGCTTAGATTTTATCAATTAGTATATCCAAATGCAAATGGAAAAAGAAGTCAGGGTTTGTTATGGTTTTCCGCTTCAGTTCTCAAGGCAATAAAATCTAGGTCATTTGAAATGGTGTGTGCGCCTTTGCTGCCCACTGTTTATTGAGGCCAGGTGTGGAGCTGAGGTCTGTGCTGTGTGTGTGTGTGTGTAGGTGCTGTGTGAGGACGTGACGAAAGCAGACATCGATGCTGTGATCTCGGACCTTCTCCAGCTCTACGACATGGAGGCCAAGTGTATCTGAAGGACGTACCTAGAAGACCTTCACATGGGAGACACACGAGAGTTGTTTTTGTCTACTGTATACGTATGTTTACGTGGGTGTGTGTGTGTGTGTGTGACATGAATGTGTGCGTGCGTATGGGTAATTCTCTACATGTAACTGTCTGGGTTCAGGTGCATTTGTGTATTTGTGTCCCTGTTTCTGTGTGAGAGAGAGACAAACACTTTGTGTTGCTCCAATTGGTCTGTGAGCTGTGACAAAAATACACCTGCACTGCCAATTCTTGCCACCCTGGGGAGACATTTCTTGCTTTCTGATCTCTGATCTCGCAGCCCTGCAGAGTACTAATGTGCTCTGGAATATTACCATCAGTACTAGCTTTCTCTAGAACACATCCCAGCCCTCAACACTAGTGATCTTTTCACATTACACACATAACATATTTTAATTACAAGGACATTCTAAGTTCACACACTTGTTACAAATAATTCCATCAAAGAGTCCAGCAAATTCATGAAAAAACATGGGAATGTTGACCTGAACTCAATATTTAATTCTATATCCTAAAACATTTCAGCATTAAGATAATGTCAATAAATATTTTCATGTCAACAAATATGTAGTTGAGGCTGTCTTGATTGTCTGATTAGAATCCAGAGCACTTGCTGCATAAAACTGCATATTGAAGAGGAAAAGTGGATTTTCTTCCTAATAAATCACCTTAAATCCGAGGTCTATGAATGCACATGTGAATACATTCATTGACCTCTTCATCATAAGTGATAATGTGGTGATTATAGTGAGATATTTGGCAGCTCAGAGGCCTCTTGGTTTATTAAGTCTTTTCTTGTTTTTGCAGTGCTGCCACTCCCAGACATCTTTTCATGAATTAGTTGGTGGAGGAGCAAGTTGATGAAAAATATGTGGGGATGTGATCTGCTGTATGATTTATACAGATGTTTCTGCTGTTAAAAATGTCGCTTTTATTTGGTCTGTGTATCTCCACAGACCCCCATAAGTCTTATGATATTCTATATTTTTCTTATGGCCAACAAATCCCATGAAATGACCAAAACCAACAATAAATTGATTTACAATCAAGTATAGGGTGTGTATCCAAAGCTTGATTTTTCTGTGCTATAGAGCTCCATTGTTGTCCGGAAACTACTGAAAACACAGTGAGCCACACTGTTGCGCTGGATGACATGTTCATTACATGTACTTCATTATGACAAACATGAGTGAGGTATTTTATTCAGTTACTTTTGACTCAACCTGCCTGTCTCAAGTGTGTGTGTGTATGTGTGTGCCCGCCCGCCCAGGAGAAAAGTCATTGTCACACTATCAACTCTGACACACCTGGATCTGTCTTTCTGTTTTTTCCTCTCCTCCCCATGCATTCTGCTTTTCTTCACAGGACAAGAGACTGCATGCATCCCAACAGCATCACGTGTCATACAATATTCCTCTTCCTGACACATTCCCTCCGTGCTCATCTGTCACTCTCCTCCAACTCAAATGTTTTTTTTTCTCTGCCTCATGTAGCTGCTGGGGAAAAATCTGCCTGTCTTTCTCTTAGCTGTTCATCTTCCCTCATCTCATCTCTCTTGCCCTCTTTTTCCTCACTCTCTCCCTTATCCCTTCTCTTCCTTCCTCTCCCTCTCTTCTCACCCACTGTCCTCTTCCCTGTGTCTGCTCTTCCTCTAGTCTCCCCATTCTCTCCACCCTTTTCCTTCCCCTTTTTCATTTCTCTCCTCCCTCTGTCTCCCTAATGTTATATTAATAATGGAGAGGGTGCATGTTCAGCCAGACTCCATAAATTAACCATAACATGGGAAGGAGTACTGAGGGAAGGAGTCAGAGGAGTAGGGAAAAAGAGTGACATGGATGGATGAGATTTGGAGGGGGTAAGGAAAGGGGAATGTAGGGTATGGAGGGTGGGGTGAGGAGAAAGAGGAGCTAGGGAAGGAGTTTGAGAGAGAAAATTGTGAGTGAAGGAGGGGAGCTTATGTTTGTATCACACTTCAGCACTCTCCTGCCTCCTCTGATTGCCACTCCTCTCCGCTGTATGCCTCGGATATGCTTACACATCACTTCAGCCTTTACTGTGGGCTTGAGGGGAAGTCAGAAGGTCACACACCCGACCAACTGTGTGCATGTGTGTATAAATTAAAATGACAGTTTTTGATGTTAATGTTATATCAGACCTACAGTCCAAGAGTTGAGTGCCCTTGAACAGATAAAAGCTCTGCAACCTTCAGCCTCAGACCTATTAGACATCAACCAAGTGCCCCTAAACACTCTAAATGCCTAATGCGTAGACAATAGATTGAGCTAATACTGTGTGTGTGTGTGTGTGTGAGTGCACGCTCTTAGTATTGAGGGGTGGAGCAAAAAGAGCAGTGTGCATGATTCATCATCCATGTAAACAGTGAGATGAAAAGATGGATGGGCCAGCAGACAGACAAAACCATCAAACAGTCAGTCAAAAGTCTATCAAGATCATTCAAGATGTACTCTGTCTTACTGGCAACATTAATACAAATATTGACTTTCAAAGCATTAAAGCCCCAGAAAACTTGGTTTGAAATCTTAAATATTTTTTCATAACGACAAATATTTATTTCTATATAGGTAAAAATCAGAAGAGTTCAGAAAAAATTCAGTCACTTGGCTGATTAGACCTCCAGTCAGGTTGAAGTTAGTGGAGCTATACTGGGAATTGCGTGATGTCATCATGTACTAATAAGAGTGATAACAGGGTAAGTTATCCTATTCTAACGCAGACAACAAAACCAACACAATGGTGAGGGAGATGTCAAACAAGCGCAATTTGTACATGCCTTAACTTTTGTGAGAAGAGAGATATTTGTTTTTTATATTAACAATGTATCAAATGATGATGTGCGATGTCAGAAGTGTCACTCATAGTGATGAATCTATAGAGAATTATCAGCTACTCTGCAACTCCCCTCAGCTGTGCAGAGCTTTGTAGCCAGTTTCAGCTCATTGTCTCAACTGTCTAGTGCAACTTTAACGTTTTGATTCACTCTTACCACTCTCATAGTGTCCTTTCAGCTGTTTTTTTCAGAGAAAAATCTCTAAAAACCCACTGTACATTATCTGCTCAGCACCAAATGGTAAACAGACAGTTAGCTGTGGACTAGCTGGTGAACATAGTAGCACATTTAGCAGCTAAAGAGCCAGATATTTCCCTCAGGAGTTGGTAGAGAGCAAAACGAGCTAAAAGAGAGTGAATATTGGACTTACATACATCAGGTCGACAGAAACACTAAATGAAAAAAAAAACTAAACTCTAAATGAATAATGAATAATGTTGTCCTTAACTGCTGGATGTGTAAATCAAGCAACAGGTTCCTCATATCACCTTAAAAGGATACAACAGTGTTCGCAACTTATTTCTGCTGCCCCCAAGTGGCCAAAACAATCTGTTACTGCAGATGGATTCAACAAGATAGTCTAAAGCCATGCTAGTGGCTCTGTTAGACTGTACTTCAGCACAGCAATAAAGCTAAATGCCAATGCTAACATGCTGATTAGCTGGTGTAATGTTAACCATGTTCACCATATTAGTTTAGTGTGTTAGCATGCTAATGTTTGCTAATTAGCACTAAACACAAGTACAGCTGAAGCTGATGGGAATGTCATTAGCTTTGCAGGTAGGTCTATTTGGTAATAAACCAAAGTATTGGACAAATACAAATTTTGACCGGATGATGGCACTATGATATGTGAGAGATAAACCAAATTTACTGTATTACAATTAATCTTGAAGGGTGCATGAATTACTGTATCAAATTTGATGGCATCCATCCTATTGTCAAACTACAAATATCAGCCTCATGATGGTGGTGGAGGAAAAGTCAAAAAGCCAAATTTTGTGCCAATCGATCAGGTAGATTTGAGATATTTCACTGCCTGAGTGAAAACTTTGACCTGCTGGTGGCGTTATTGGGGATATTTTACTGAAAACTGTTGCAAAACTGACATTACCCTTTTCCAACTGAGTCCTGCTCATTCCAAACCAGTGAGGAAAGCAAAATCTTTCCTGTGAAATAACCAAAATGTTTCTAACTTTGCCAGAAAATGTTGACAGCAGGAAGATGAACCCCCAACCTAAGAGACAGTGGGAGGAAAAACTCTGGTGTCCAAAATCACTTCCTCATTCACTCATATTGAGTAAAGGTTCAGTCAACAGTGAAAAGCAAAATCAAGATTTCACCCACTCTCAAATCATCATCATTTTGCATCATCACTGTCTGCTGTAGAGTCTCTTTCTTTGAATCTATAAAATGTGACACATTGCATTATGGGATTGTTTGCAGAAAGTAGTGTGCATACCTCGGACACTAGGCCTTCGGACACAGTTAAAATATATAGAGCACTATATAGTAAATAGTGATTTCAGACAAAGCTGGTGTTGCAGCTTGGCATTTTAATTTGGCATACCAGAAAGTTTCTGGGAAATAAATTTGTGGCTAATTCAGATGTGTTTAAAATGGCTAATACATTCAAGTCTTTTAAAAACTGTGAGTGAGCTACTGATTACATCTCAAATTTGGACCCAAAAAAGTGGAACATTTTGCAAATTAACACTCAAAAATCTTCAGAAAGGTCTCTATAGAAGAAGTAATAGCATTGATCAGCAAGAACAGAAGAGAAAACATCATCTTTGGATATATTTTTCAAATCAAAACAACTAGCTAGCTGTCAACTGCTAACTGCTGTTACCAATATTTCAAAGGAGATACAGCACTAAAGAAGCTAACAGAAGAGTTTTTTTTGTAAACAAGAAGAAAACTTAAAGGATCCTTGCTGGTAATGTAATACACGCATGCTGGAGCCTCTCTGTGCACTCTGGACTCAAGAAGTGATGGCATATGACTGGGGGTCACTCATTGGGATGGGGAGATGGTCAGCTCACCCCCCTGCCAACTCTGCTACCAGGCCAGTCCAGGTTTTCAAATGTAAACATCAGATTAAACATCAAGTGAGACCATCTGTACATCCATCTCAACATCGAAGAAAACGGCCCTGGTTCCTAAGCCCGGGATGGCGGCCTTTTCTCCCCACTGAGGTCAAGAGGAGGTTCTGGGTGCACTAGGCCGTTGCTAAGGGTCTTAAGAGGAGCTTCTACCCTGTGGCCACTGGGATCCTGGATGGGATTGCTACATAGGACGGACATCCGAAGCCGTTTACCATACCACAGAGCATGCCTGTCAAAAACTGCGTCAAGTTCAAAGCAGTGTTTCTTCAGCAAAAACACATGGGCTGTGTTTCATGGCGTGCTTTTTGGACTACTGTTGGTACTCACTGCTGTATTGCCTGTACATGTCTGTCTGGCCAGAGCAATCAACACTGATGGAAAACAACTGGGACACTGAGTGATTGGGCTTGGGACAAATGCTGGCTCATGGCCAGTTGACGCTCCTACAGTGAGTTTTCATCATAACTTACTGGGATATTTTGCAATCTATTCCTCTGTCCTGCGGCACGGACAAGCCCAGGTACCAGAGCGAATCACCGATCCAGTGGACCGGTCATCTGCCACCCCATTTTGGAGAATAGTAGGTCTCCTCTTCATGCTGATCCTGCTCTCCGGAGATGTTCAGCTAAATCCTGGACCAGCCCTGGAGATGCTGATTTGTGCCCGAGTGTGTCTGGTGCCAGTGATGAATGAGCAGCAACTTTCTGAGCCAGGTTTCTCCCTTAAAAGACTAAACTTTGTTAACACCAGGCACGATGTCTCAATGAATGACTTTTCACTACCAGGCTGTGGAAACCTTGATAGGTCCAGTGTCCCTCTCACAAAACCTGCTGTTGACACCACTGCGTGTCGAAACCCAGCAGTGAGGAGGAAGAAGTTATTCAAAACCTCCCAAACTGTCAATCATACAAAAGTCTTATGGGACCCGAAGTTGAAACCGAGGTGGCTATTCGGTGGACATTTTAACATCAGAAGCATTACTGTAAAGAGCAATCAGCTAACTCATCTTGTGTCTGACTCAAATCTGGACTTTCTCTGTCTGATTGAAACATGGTTGAAACAAACAACTCCTGCAAGTGTGTTCACAGTGCCTGGATACCAATGTTTCAGAAGAAACAGACCTGATGGAAGAGGAGGAGGGGTGCTTTTTTATGTGAGACAACATCAAATGTGAACGTGTGGTTTATAATGTGGGTAACACGTTAGAATATGTTGGGATAAAAATAATGTTATCCCAGCAAATGTCTTTAAACATCATAGGTATCTATAGGCCCCCTTCTGCAGAAGACACTTTCTATGATCAACTCAGAGAAGTCTTGAAAGAGTGCAATCTCAACAAAGAATTATTACTTATGGGTGATTTTAATGTGAACTGGGAGGATAAAACTAAGAGGAAAAAACTAAAAATGATCACAGAGAAATTCCAACTAGAACAACTAGTAAAAGGCCCAACTAGGATTGCAAAATGCTCCAGTACACAAATTGATCTGATATTTACTAACAAACCAGAAAGAATAACTAAAAGTTATAATGTAATCACTGGCTTGTCAGATCATAACCTAACCCTATGTGTGAGAAAACTGACTAAAAGTAGATTTAAGACCACGGCAACTAAGACAATGATCCCTCAATGCATACCCAGAGCTAAGCAAGAAGAATTTATCAATAAAATTAAACAGCTTGAACTGGGATGATGTACTGTCCTCTCATGATCTGGACTATGGCTGTGATACTTTTACTCACAGAATCAACTCTGTGAGGGAAAGATTTAATGTGAGGATTTAGTGTGAGCACAGGAACAGGCTGGGCGTTGGCAATGCAGCTGATGGCTCAGGAACAGGCTGGATGTCAGCAGGGGTGGTCGACGGCTCAGGGCAGAGGAGACTCTTTGGCACTGGACAACTAAGAGAGCCAGTGGTGTTGAGAGCCATGGGGTCCACGCCTCTTTTTGGAGACTCTATGGTACCCGTGAAAAGGGTGACCGCTGGACATTGAGGTGGCTCCTCAGTGGTTCCATATAAGGCTCCTGGGGTTCAGGGCATGCAGGATCAGGACAGGCAGGTAGCAGGCTAGCCAGCTCAGGGCAGGCAGGCTGCAGGCTCATGAACCTGAGCCTAATCAACTGGGGTGCAGACTGGTTGCGAGTAGTCCGGTGTGCAGGCCGAGATTAGGGCTGAGGTGCAGGCCAAAGTGCAGGCTGAAGTGCAGAGGAGGCACAGGAGGAGACAGGCATGGGAGAAATGGGATGAGGAGAAGTGTTGACATACGTAAAATGCCAACAACTGGGCATATTCAGGGTCCTGCTTCCAGAAAAGGGTTAGGGTCTCAAAGAAGGGACTCAAAGAAGCCTGACTCTTCATAACAAAACCATCCTGTGTCACTCCAAAGTCATGCCAGGAAAAAGGCAAACAGAGCCGGTGAATGTCTGCTGAGTCAATTTCTGGCCAGTTCGTACTGTCATGAATGAGAACAGGACAGACAGGTGAAAGACCCTAATGCAGGCTTGACAGACAGGTTGAATGAGGGGGCTTTAATGCTCAAAAATCAGAAAAACAGGCTTACAGTTCAAAATGAGAATCAGTCCAAATCAGGGCAAGACAGGCAGGGAAGTCAAAATCAGTCCAAATGTCAAAAATCGGAGGAACAGGTACAGGAACAGGTAACAGAAGGAACAGGAACAGACAAGAATATGATCAGGAACAGGCAGAATCAGGATCAGGGTCAGGTTGGCTAGAACGTGAGAGTCCATAGAAGCAACTATGACAAACTGCCGGAGAACAAAGGAAATGGACTGGTATAAGTAGTGAGTGTCTCATGAGGGAATGAGTTACAGGTGAGCAAACAGGTGTGTAGATGGAGAAAGGAGGGAAAGTCCAAGGGCATTTGGGGAACAGCTTGAGGATGGCAGGTCTGGGGAGTTGGAGGAAAGCACATGGCTGGGAGAAGAGAGCAGGGGCTGGAGACAGAGACGGACAGCAATGCAGAGGGCTGGGGAGGAGTGTGACTGCGGAGAGGGACTGAGCAGCAGCTTGTGACAGTATATTTATAATGGATAGATATGAGTCTGTCACGTCATATGGTCTGGGTTTGTTAAAAGATTATTCAGGTGTTTTTCTTGTTAATATTTTTTTGTGTTATGTGTACCACAGTGGTTACATTTATCTGCCAAAAATGTTTATGTATATACAGGTAAATGTAATGAAAGTGATGAATTTCTTTACACATTTACACAATTACACAGGCCATTTTATTTTGCTAATATTCCTGTAAGATTGAATGAATTGGTCTGAATAAATGAGAATGTGATTGATTTTTCATGGATGTTTATGATCAGTACTAATCAAAAAAAGAGCTTAATGTCCAGAATTATTTGAACATATGCTTGTGAAGGAAATTTGTGTTTGCCAAGTCAAATGCCAGTTGAGAGTGTTTGTAGCAGACCAAATGTTCCTTCACCCAGCACAATATTTATGTAACTTGACCATTAATCAGGCACAACTTGTATTCTTACAAGTTTCCACCTATTTTCCAGATTAGATGTTTGAAAGGAGATAGAGGACATATTTTGTGTGTATCGCGGAAATAATAAAACAGATTAATGCTCAACTTCAATGAAAGTATGTCAGATTTTTTTTGCATGCATTTCTGGGAGATAGTGTGGAACAGTTAAAGATAAGAGGAGTGAAAGATAAAATCAGCAACAAAGCTTTTCATCAAGATGGGTGTGTGCATGTGTGTATATGTGTGTGTGTGTGCCTGCATGGATGGGCAAGTCTGTGGTCCATCTCCCTGCAGTGTGGAGGATATCTATTAATAAGTTCATCTGATTCATCTATAAATACATTTCTCCTCTTTCTCCTCACACTGGCTGCATAACAAGCTTTGACAGTAACCAGTTGGATATAGCCATGCATGCGGATGGGAGGCTGGTGTGTGTTTATGTGTATGTGTTGGTGGGGGGGGGGGGGGGCTGCATAAAATGAACATATGATTCTTTGTTCTTCAGCACCAGGGTGTGATAGCTTTCAGGACTGCGGACAGCACCTTAGGCCTCTGCTTTGTTTGGTCACACTGAGCAGAAGAGAAAGGATCCGCTGCTTCTAAACCCATCAGTCAACAATGTCGTTTCACCAAGATCCATAAGCCAAGTGCTTCCCAACCCTCCAGGGCACTTTGAGTGGGCCCCACAGTGTCCCCAGCTACAGTAAATGTAGTGTTTTTGCACTGCACTTGTCAGACAGTGAGTCCAGCAAGTTTGAGTTTAAGTCTGTGGCACTCTTTTTCTGGATATGGATATCAATGCATGTACAAAGCACTCAGTTCTCTTCATCTCATATAAACTGCTGCATCCAGAAATGTAAAAATCATCTCCTTTCATAAACTGGTTACATGTTGAACCATGGATATGTATCAACCAAGGATATAAAAGCAAAACAAACATTTAGATTGCAAGTTTTAATGTTACTATGACGTACCAGAAGTTACAGTAGCTTGAAGACATATTGTATAAGCAATGTTGGAAAGTACAGTTTTGATACTGCACTTTACTTCAGTATTTCCATTTTCTGCTACTTTATATTTCTATTTCACTACATTTCAGAGGGAAATGTTGTACTCCACAACATTTATCTGACAGATATAGTTACTCCTGTTATTGGTTACTTTCACATTTAGATTTTACATTTAAAAAAAAGTATGAGCAGCTTATAAAATACAATGCAACGCCAAAGATTAAACCAGTGGTTCCCAACCTTTTTGGCTTGTGACCCATTGTAAAGAATCAGTGTCTACTTGGGGCTCCTTGTCATGTTTTGGAGTTCAACTAAAGATTTCCCCTTTAAAATTATTCAAGGACTTCATTTCAATAACTGTATGAGGCCCCAAAAGGACAAATTATCCAATATTTCACAAAAAAAGCACTGACTGGAGAAAAGTCCAAATGAACTACTGCTTTAATTTTTGATATAATGTTATGTTATAAGACATACCTATATGCTCTGCTGCACCACGCTTGTGGAGCAGCCTTCCCAACCATCAGAGGGCAGCACAGACCCTAGACTCCTTTAAAACAGGTCTTTTTATTCAGGAAGGCTTTTTCATCTTAACTCTTGTTATTTTCTTTATGTTATATGTGATATGTTTTTTGTTGTTTGTTTTTTTTAACACTGTAGCACTTTGAGATTCACAGCTAATGAAATGTGCAGTACAAATGAAATGCATTATTATTATCATTATTATTATTACTATTATTATTATAAAAGACTGCTTTAAATAATAATTTGTGTCTGATATGGTTTTTACACAAAAAACTTAATTTAGCTTGTTAGAAATTCTTAGAATGACATTTACTCCTTCCCCCTAACTGAAAAATCCAAAATCTATTAATATGAAAGTAAATATATGCAGTAAAAAATTTAAAAAGTTGAACTGCTGGACACAAGATGTCTCCTACGTCACTGAAAAGTCCATTCTCAATGATTGTGCACTGAAGGTTTCACGTTTTCACATGACACACAAGACGCATACTGATTGGTTTCCGAACTAGTTGTGATGTCACAAATCATGTTCGTAGATACGTGCCTTAAACTGAGATTGAAAGTGAGCACAGAGAAACTTTTCCCCCTTCAGCAGATGGGTGTGAAAACAAACTGCACATACATCATTCTGCACAGTGAAGAGAACAACATCCAACTGAAGGAACAAGAAGAAAAACACATTTTTGAGTGAAGTAAGTAAGAGATTTTGAATAAAGGACTTTAACATACAATGGAGTATTTTTACATTGTTGTACTACTGTTATTAAGTAAAGGATGTGAGTACTTTTTCCACCACTATGTATAAGTGTGACTCATTTTGATAAGAGGTCCTCCTTGTCCACTGTTTTATTACCCACTTGCTGTACAGTATACACAGTTATTTCAAGTCATTTCCCATTTCATGTTTAGGTTCTTTCTTCACATCTAAATACCAATTTTGAAACTCCATCTGCCTGATTTAAACCCTCCTTTCTTTTTTGTCTCTCTTTAATGGTGTCAAGCCACAATTTTGCATCTGCCTCCTGCCCATGCAGACCTATGAGGGTCTGAAGCTAAAGTGCAATTAATAAATTAATATAAAAATACTTTTTCAACTTTTTCACACAAATGTTAATGCATGACCCATAGTTTGTTAGATTACTGGTTCTATTGTGCATATAGATGCCCTTTATTGTATGTTCTTTGGAATGTGTTTGGAAATGGGAACACAAAAATTTGAAAGAAATATGGGCTTTATGGTGATCTTGGCCCTTTGAATATAAAATAAGTGAAGCCTATAGACTACCTTGTAAATTCACAAGTCATTGTATCTGTTTTGGATGTTTGGGGGCAGACTAGCATGTTAAGTGTTTGTTTGCAGAATGAAGTTTTCAATTGTTGTATAATAGTGATATTGCACAACTGTTCGTTCATAACCTCCAAATGATAATGGGATGATTAGGCTCCCTGCAGGCATGTTCAGTCCCAAAATTAACATTATAGGTTAAGCACCAGCATACACATTATTACAAATTTGTGACAGGTGTGTTATTGGAAAAATTCAAATGCAAACGGCTAAACTAGGAGAATATGTCATAAACAAGACATGTTTGAGATCATCTGCATGTCGGGGTCGGTTAGCATTTTTAACTACACTAAAAACGTACGCTGCGGTGTATCTGGTGTCGTCATCACGCAGCCGAGTAGGTGGGGGGTGACGTATAGAGCTTCCCTACTCCCCTCCCCGCTCGGTTCCTCTAGCTGATGCTGCGACCGAGCTCCTGTGCGCGCGGGCTCTCGCAGCGCTCAACCCTCCTTCCCCTCCTCCTCCACCAAAGATGTCGCATGAGCTTCTCCTCTCACCGCGGCGTTTCTTTTCTTTTTCTCCCAGTGTCCTTAACAGTTAACCGAATTCATTCAAATTAGCAGCTCTCATAGCTGGGAGCAGCTACCCCTCGTCCAGCTGCCCCCCCCCTCTCACCCCCCTCCCCACAACGGAGGTGTTTAAACCCTCAGCCCGGCGCATCCTCTCTCTCTCTCTCTTTTCACTCTCTCTCTCTCTCTGTCTCTCTCTCCTCAAACCGCCGCAGAACTCAGCCGACCAACCGTCAGGTGACCGCGCGGGGAGGAATATTCATCAGCACCGTCGTCGTCGTCTCTCATCCTTCCATTCCTTCGGACTCCAGGCAACCGGAGCTGCAGCCGCCCTGGTCCCCTCTGTATCCTCTCATCCGGTGTGGGACATTCTCCGCTCCACTCACACGCAGATTAACGGGGATTCTGCCTCCCCGCCCGCGCGTTGATGCTGATGTCCTTGAGCTCGGCCTGCACGGTGAGTCGGTGAGTGCCCGCGTGCGTGACTGTTATTTACCCCGAGGGCCGTTTTTATTAGTGAAGATGTGTTGCTCGCGCTGTGATTCATTAATAGCATGTAGGGAGGTTTGCAGAATTTAACAGGGCCTTATGTGGCATTTCTCATCACAGGCCTTACAGAGCTATTATAATAGCCTATACAGTAGGACATACCATAATACCCTGGCAGACAGCGCTGTGACATTATGAGGGAATATGTGTGTATGAGTGTGCGCGCGTGTGTGTAGAGCTAATGATACATAGCCTATCCATCCATCCCTCCATCCACCCGTCCATCCATCCTTTCCTGTCCTGTGTCAGTTGATGAAGGGCTGCAATGCAACATTTTCACCGAGCAGCATGCGCTATTCTTCGGCTTGTCTCTTGGTTTTCCCGGGCGCCAGTATATACCAGGCTATAGGCGATTCGATTGGGTGCGCGTCGCACCTGCAGCGCTAGGCTGCGGAGGTGTCGGTTTGATCTGGTAATGATCTTTGGCCGGAGGGACCTTCAGAAGTCGCCTGGCGCAGGGTGGGTGTGAGTTTGGCAGAGCGGGCCGGCGGTGGCCGGGCCGGTAACCTTGCGGAGGGACATAGGGTAGGCAAGTGGCGCACCATACTCTCTCTCTCTCTCTCTCTCTCTCTCTCTCTCTCTCTCTCTCTCTCTCTGTCTCTCTCTCTCTCTCTCCTTGCAGTTTTAGTAGGCCTACATTGTAGTGTCTTAGTTTCAATCAGGACCTCCTCTTGTTGCCATATGTGAGTTGAGGATGAGGATGAGCAGGGGGATGACGCTCACGCACGTCTGAAGGTGACCAGGAAAGGTCGTTTTGTATGGGAAACACACTATTGAATGAGGCCATTCAGAACTGAACAGTCTTGCCGGTACTTGCAAGTATAAATGTTTATGTGTGTGTGTGTTTGTGTGTGTGCGTGCACGTGCGTGCACGCGCGCGCGCGCGTGTGTAGCATTGGGTGGAAGTGGATAGTAGCTTATGTGGGAGAGACATGGGATGTTGAGTGTGAGAGCATGTGTGTGAGATGTAAGAGAGATGGATACACACCAGAGTGGACATTGATCAGTTTTAAAGGCAACCCCCTCTCTTTTCAAGTACAAACAAATAATCCCTCTGTCAAACTTTCTCCGTTATCACACAGTTACTGTAATGTGCTCTACGGTAATGCAGCTATCTCTGCCCTGTTGGTGGCTCACCTTTAATGGTTTCAGCCACTGACTGTGTCGAATTCTAAGTGTGCTATTCCTGCTGGGCATTACAGAAGTGTGTGACTGGCGCTGAGCCAGCAACGGCAGGCAGCAGCCCAGATACAAGGGCCCCGCCAGAGGTGACTCTTCAGATGCCTGTCAGAAAGTAGGACTGCAGGTACACAGGTGGTCTGCAGGCTAGCCAGTGTAAGCGGGGAGACGAAATCCTGACAAGTGTGGGTGGAGGCCACAGCACAGTCACAGGGCAGTGATGTGAACAAACTCACCTGGGATCACGATTGTGTGCACAAGAAGTGCAGACAGGAACACATGAGTACACACATACTTGTTTAGTCATGTGCTCAAGTGTGTGTATGTAGCCTGGGTTGCCCCATCCAGCACACACACACACACACACACAGAGTCACAAAGCATACAAGGCCCCGTTGGCCTAGAATCAGATCCCATGAGGAACTTCTCTCGTGTGTCTTCCCAACTGTGTACCCTTCCCAACCTTCCTGCTGCCACGATAAAGGGAAAATACCTGAGGGAAAAGAGTGGCTACTTTCTTAAAAAAAAACCAAAACAAAACAAAAAAAATCTAATTGCTCCAACTGTTTGAGGGATGGTGTGCGGAGAAGCAGAGCTAGCATTCAGGATAAATCGGCAGGCCGCTGAGGATTGTGGTGACCTTTTGTCTGACTCTTCATGTTCAAACACATTTTCATCCGGAGCAGCCCCCCCCCCCCTCTCTCTCTCTCTCTGTATGATACATTTGTGTGTGTGTCATTAGAGAGATCATATAGGTGATGTCTCCGGGCCTGAGCCTCAGTGTCTTGTGTGTTTGCTGTATATTCGCGATGCTTACATCCTGTGGCTTAAGCAGACTGTATTTTGTGAGTGTGTGTGTGTATGTAAGAGTTAAGAATGCGTAACAAATTGAGAAACAAAGTGTTTTTTTTTTTTTTCCGCAATTTATGTAAGGCAGGCTCACATGTGCACACGTACACGTGCACGGCACACATCAAAGCTCTGGGACAAACAGAAAGACACGGTTAGTTAGTTAGTTAGTTAGTAGAGTTAGTTAGGATAGTTAGGAGGCTGAGCAGAAGAGCTTTATCTTGCGTGTGCGTTATAAAATCTGGGAATAAAACTGGCTGAGTAAATAAATGATTGCAGTAGCAGGAAGCAGATAGACAGGGAGAAGAATGACAAAATGAGGGAGTCAGGAGAGGGGAAATGAAGGTAAAATAATAACAAGCAATGACACATCACAAGACAAGACACACACACACAAAATTAGAAGGTAAATGCATATAGATAGACAGATAGGTCAAAGAGCAGGAAAATAAGAAAAGATAGAGAAGGAGAGGAAGCTTCTAAGGCAGAGCAGGGTGACTCAGTCATAAACTAACACTCAGTCAGGATAGAGGCATTGCAGGCCAGGGAGGAAAAAAGGGAGGGAGAAGATGCAAGAGGCAGAGGGAGCTGAGGGAGAGTGAAGAGTGGAGAGGAGGGAGGAGAGAAGGAATTAATGATGAGCTTCAGTTCTGTTTTTTTTATGCTCCTAAGTCATCCTTATGTAAAATAGCCTGATCAGAATATGTTGTGTCATGTGTGATGCTGAGAATATTTAGTTACAGCTGGTGCTAATTGCGCATTTGGGATGAAGCTTTGTCAGGGTGGTGGAAGGAAAGCAAGTTGCTGTTCTACTAGGCGGTACTGAACGTTATCGTTGTAAGATTCATTTTAATTCAATCAGTTCCAGAGATGGGTTGTTTTTCAGTGGATTCAACAAGAGCAACTCACTTAAGGAAGTTTCTGGGATTTTTTTTAGGTTTCACAAACCTCTTGTTAGATTTAATATATTGGAAGTGAATTAATCTCACCTATAAGGCATGTGGATGTGATTAACAGCTGTGTGTCTATCTCATTCCTCTGTGCCTTAGAGCTCCATTGTTGTCCAAAAACTATCACAAAAAACTACACCTCAACGAGCCACACCGTTGCATTGGGTGACATGTTCCTCCATTACCCTGAACACACACACACACACTTAATCCCACACACACTCAATCCCACATACACTGTCCTGCGGCTGGAAATACTCACTAGCATGTATTTATCCGTGGTTGAAAACAATCCCCAACAAATACAGTATTTCCTTCTGTTTGAGCGATGTTCGCTAAAAACTACAATGCCCAGCCATTGAGAGAAATTATTAAGCCTTTTTAAAAATGAACCTATATATCAGTGTCTTGTTTTTAAAGATTTACATCTTCAGTAAGAACCAGTGGGCTAGGGAAGTTTGAAAATACTGAGACAGACTAACACGTTGTTGGCTGTCATTGGGATTTGTTTACAAAAAGCACGATATAGAATAATGCCAGTTTATTCAGGAATGTGGTGATGTAATGATATCCAGTACAGGTCCAAGTCAATATTATTTTTTTAACACCCTGATACGCATATTATAATTCTCAGTGGCTGAAAGCAAAAGACTCTTGTTACAGGTTGGTGATGATGCAAACCTCAGTCTGAATCTGAAAATACTGTATTTAAAGATGCTATAATCAGTATTGTTATATTAATAATGAATGAATCGACTGCATGTAATGTGAAATGTGATGCTTGTAGTGACAAACCCACAGAGACACAACGCTGCAGTTCCACAAAAGCTGCCTATATGTTACCTGCCCAGCTCCAAAATACAGCCAGACAAAGTGAACAACTAGCTGGTGAACACAGTGGAACATTTAGCAGCTAACGAGCCAGAGATGAAAAAGGAGAGTGAATATAGGTCTCACATTCATCACATGGCCAAAATCATGACTCCAAATGTGTCTGCTCTATGTGTAAATAAACCTATCTTTGCTAACATATTAGCCATATCAACTTTAAAAGGTGACAATGTATCAATGTTGTGTTTACAGCTTGTTGCACTGCCCCTAAGTGGCCAAAAAATGAATTAATACAGGTTTTATCAAGGCAGCTTAATGTGTGGAAACTGAGTAGATGTTTGTGCTTACAGAGCTATGATTATACTAATAATGACCATACTTTAATAGATAATCAGATGTATTGATGTGATGATTGAATTGATTTTAGCAATTGCATCAAAGTTTCACATCTGAATCAAGTCTCATCTCTGCATCAGAAACGGTTTGATGTAATGATAGCAAGTGAGATCAATAGAACAGAGTGGTAATGTTTTATCTCCTCTTTGCCTCTTAGGTCCTGGTGGTGCAGCAGTAACTACCTCTGAACTGGATCCACTTCCTGTCTCTGATTTATCAGCCGCCTTTGCCTCGCTCGCCCCTCTCTCCATCCATCCATCATCCCTTCATTCCCGCCTGTCAGTCTATCAGCCCGTCCGTCCATGGACTGGCCGTGACCCTGGAGGGAGGGGGACAGAAACGAGGAAAGAGCGGAGTTGCAGAGGAGACGAAGGAAAAGAAAGCTGGATTCATTCAGACGTCACGCTTCTGAAGTACCCCTGCTCGCTGTCCTTCATCCCCCTCACCCTCCTCCTCCGATTATGGAGAATTAAAGGAGCAGTGGGAGGCTAGGCCAAGATAGTGAGGAGAAAAAAAATAAACACCCCTTCATTGCCCTTTTAATTAAAAAAAGGGGTTAGGCTTATCATTATAATTAAACATTTTTAAGCAAGAAATCAAGACAGAACCGAGACTCTGACTGTTGAGCACATGAGCCACTTTCCACCAACCAAACAAAAGGGGAACTGAGTTGAGGACAGACTACGGAGAGAAAGGAGGACCAAAATAGAAAAAGAAACTTTCTGACATGTCAACAACAGCCACAATGGGTGAAATGGCAAACAGCGCGGTGGAGTTTTATCCCAAAGGGACTCGAGGAGGGGGTGGAGGTGGAGGAAGGGCAGATGGCCGCCATGCAGGGGGAGACTTTGGGGTCACGGTCGAAGAGCTGAGGGAGCTGATGGAGCTCCGAGGGGCTGATGCCCTGAATAAGATCCAGGACAGCTACGGAGACACAGAGGGGCTCTGCCAGAGACTACAGTCCAGCACCACTGATGGTGAGCAGGCATGGATGAACCAATGGTTGAAAGGGTTAAAAAAAAAGTAGATGGGTGGGTGGGTGGATAGTTGGATGAATAATAGAGTAGATGGCTAGATGGATGAATGGGTGAGTGCACAGATGTATAAATAGGCCGATGGAAGAATGGTTGGTTGGATGAATAGACACATGAATGGGTGAATAGTTTGCTGGCGTGCTGGATGGATGGATGGATGGATTTGTGGATGAATGGAGATGAGGTAGTGGGGAGATGAATTGGTACACCGAGATTATCTGAATGAGGAGTGGAAGGATGGATGACATTGTACTCTCGGCTGGAGTCACACATCAACACCACTGCATTACCCACGTCGCTGCTAACTGCGTCCAAATCATCTGTCTGATTTCTACATCATCATCATTTGCCTCCAACAAATGGAACTGCTAAGCCATTGTCACCAATCATTCTATAACAGTCCCAAATTAAGTTTTAACACTAACACGCTGACAAAATGTTTTGATCACAGAAAGTGACCGAGATAACATGAATTCCATTTCGTGCAACTTCACTGCAGTGCAACAAATGAAACAGAGGGAAGTAGAATGAAATGAATGCAAACAGTAAAAACACATTTTACTCCTGGAGTGTAATCCTGGAAAGAAAGCAGCTTTGGTTGTGTTGTGTGCCCAGAGAACATGGATGGATGGATTGATTGATTGATTGATTGATGAATGAATGAGGGGATTATAGTGGATGAATGATTGGAAAGCTGATAGAGTAAATTAATAAATGGATGATTGGAGTAAAAGTGTGCAGAGACTGACTGGAATCTCTGATTGCACGCATGCAATTATTGCAGACACAGTGTCTGTAAATATGGGTTTATGCATAGGGCTACACCTATTTGATTATTGATTTAGCTATTGAGAATTCCATTAATTGATCAATTATTCATTTTAGGGCTGCAACTAACTATTATTTTCATGGTTGATTAATCTGCAGATTATTTAAGAATTATCTTTTAAAAAACAACCAATCCACCCGTTTCAGCATTTTACTTATCAATTAATGGACTTATTGTTTCTGCACTGTTGCTGTAAATTTTATTGATACCTGTCACTTGCAAATTTAAACACTCTCTCACTCACTCTTTCGCTCACTTACTCACACACACACACAAAGTTAATATGGTTATGCCGATCAAAGATCTGTAATGACTAGTGAGAGTAGAATTTGGGTCTTAGTGTGTGTTGTGTCTTTAGCATGTGTATGTGAATGTGCACACTTGCATGTTCTAACAGGGGTGTGGTACCACACTACACCCACTCCTTCAACTAGTTTGTAACCTAGCAACACAACAGCAGAGAGAAGTCAGCAAGAGAGAGAAAGATGACCGAGAACTGTGAGATGGAGATGGTGAGGGAGAGGGGTGAACGGAGGAAGATGGCTGTGTGTGTGTGTTTGTTCAAGTGTAAGCAAAGTCTATGAGGTGTGTGTGTGTGTGTGTGTGTGTGTGTGTGTGTGTGTGAGAGAGAGAGAGAGAGAGAGAATGAAATGGAGAAAAGGTGAGTGAGTTGGTGGGTGTAGAGTTACAGTAAGTCTGTGCTGAGTGCTGCTAATTTGATACTGTGAGCTGGTCAGGAATCAGTGCAGCAGTTCCCAACAAACCCAGCATACACACACACACACACACACACACACAGAGTCATGTATCTGCAGTTGTCCCTACAAAGCACAGTTGGCAAACAACGCACACAAATGCACAGACAACCTGCTCTCTACACACTTGGACAGGCTTCTTCTGCATTATGATGACTTTCATCAATTTCATCTGGTGTCATCTGATGTGGCAAACAAGCCAAAGTGCAAACACAGATGAAGAAAGATGTTTTTCCACCTTGTAGAAATCTAATGTCATTAATTGAAACTCCATCTGAAACCCACAGCTCAAGATATTTTTCTGCTCCACGTCTGAGACGTTTGGCAGAGCAACAAGAGCTGCTGCCTCTTCTTAGCAAGATCACAATAGCAGCGATCACAGAGGAGGATCATGAGTTGGCAAATCAGATGGATAGATGGGAAAATATGGATATATACAGCAGGGAAATACTCATGTGTACAGAAATGCATATTGTGTAACAGTACAATACAAACAGACGCATGTATATTGATGCAGTTGATCGCTACACATGAGCTGTAATAGGATACACAGAGAAGAGTGGGGGTTAAACCAGTACAGAATGGGATCTCTCTTTGTGTCTTACACACACATACACACACTGATACACCCCAGCACTGCAGTATGAGACCATTATATCCACATTGAAGAGAGAGAAAGGAGGAGGAGGAGAAATGATGAGAAAAAGAAAGAGGGAGTGAAAGAGTGTGTGTGTGTGTGTGTGCGCGTGCGCTGAACGGGGGGTATGAGGGGTGAGGAAGGAAAGCTAGAACAGCTTGCCGCATTGTCAAGGACACATCAAGGGGAGATTGAGAGGGAGAAAAAGAGAGGAGGAGAGCCAACGAGAGAGGATGAGGAGGAAGGGAAGAATGGAGGGATGGATGAAAGACAGAGGGAGGGAGGGAGGGATGGACTAACGAAAGGAGCTACGATTACTCAGCATAAGGACACCTGTTTTCTCTCTCTCCCTGTCTCCCTCTGCCTCGCCTTGGCCTGAACCCTGTTGAGCGTCATATTGCTACACAACTCCTCAGCAATGCCGGGACCCACATATGACTTCCTGCAGCAAGCACATTGGACCAGAATGTCTCTGAATAGACACACACACACACACACACACACACACACACACACACACAGGCAAACGGACGCAAAGATTGTCATCGATCTTGGCCAACCACAGCATACAAATTGCTGTTCTCCCTCCCTGACAGCCAATCCAAAAAAAAAAAAAAACCTCCACTCCAAACCTAGTACACTGGAGGAATGACATCACCTGTTGCCGGGCAGAAACCTGTTAGAGACAGAAAGCACTGGACCTGATATCCTGGTCACCATGGAAACTGAATCACTTAGGGGTGAGGTTGAAGGGGAGAGGAGGGTGAGGATGGAGATGTTGCAGTGAGCCTGAAGACGAGAGAGACAGTTTGGAGGGAGGAAAGTAAATTTGGAGTTACCTGCCATTACTGATTGATTTTACTTTGTTTTATGTTATTAAACTGTTTTACTGGATGGAGAAAGTTTGTGTAGTAGGTTTTGGATTTTTTTGGGGGTGATTCTTGGTGATGATGCTACATGTGTGCAGCAGTGTGTGTCTACTGTCTTTGTGTGTACTTGTGATAAATGATTACCTGCTAAACAGTGCTACATGGAATTTTATTTATGTTTTTATGAATGAAAGTGAACCTGGAACCATTTGAATGTGTTCAAACTGTTCAAATGTTTATGTGAAACAGAATGAAAGTGACTTGTAAAGTGAATGTGGTACTGTGTGTGCAGATGTGTTATGTTTTTATCAGTCCTGGCATTGTGAATTTCGCTTTCTGTGATTTTTTTTTTTTCACCCTCCCAATATGTTTGTCAGGTCTCAGTGGGGACCCAGCAGACCTGGAGCGTCGGTGCCAGACGTTCGGCCAAAACTTCATCCCCCCAAAGAAGCCCAAGACTTTCCTTGAGCTTGTGTGGGAGGCTCTACAGGATGTCACGCTCATCATCTTGGAGATTGCTGCCATCATCTCCCTTGCACTCTCTTTCTACCAACCTCCTGGAGAGGAAACCCATTGTGAGGAGAGGGATGGCTGGGTTGGACAGGGGGGATTAGAGGAAGTGGCGAAAGAGGTAGAGAGCAGGAAAGAGAAATGTAGGAAGCTAAGGTTGTAGGAAGAGAAGAAAGGAATAGTAAGGTGAAAGCCAAAGAAAAGGGAGAAGGGTGAAACAGAGCATTAAAGCAAGCATATGCAAAAAAATTTTTAACACTGGAAATTACAGGATGATTATTCATTTTAAAATGTAGTGTATCAGTAACAACTAGAGAAGAGTCAAATAACAAATAACAACTGAGCAAAATCCACCCAAATCCAATCCTCTGATGAAGACCATGATGCAGTTGCTAAAGCTAATAAGTGGAACTTAAACTAAAATCATTTCGTCTAACTATTTCTAAGAATGAACTTTCACAATCAAGAGTCATAAAAACAGCAAAATGACATAGTAATGTCAGTCACAGGGCAACATCTAGTTAAAGGTTGCTAACATTAGCCACAACAAGCAGGTAGTAAGTAAGAAAGTAGGAACAAAACTAAGTGTATTTATTAAAAAATGGGTTTTGCTGCTAATGAACTTTAAATTTAGCATACTTGATTAATGGTAAATGCTACAACACAGTGTAAAATCAGCACAAGTAAAGAAGAGTCATGATATCAGCTAACCGCCTCAGTAATGTCAGTTATACAGCAATATCTATTTTAAGTTTGCTAACATTAGCTAACATTAGCCACCATAAGCTAGTGTCATACCAGGCTGTGTATACCAGCAAAACCTCTGAGGGTATGGAATGGAGCAACAATTAATTTTACTGCTTATGAACTTTTAATTTGTAACAGGAAGAATGTGTTATTTCTTCTATCTAATGTTACATAGTCTCGCTTTAAAGATAGGTTCATGGGTAAGTAAAGTGTGGAAAATACAATGGGAAGAGGGTTGAGAGAGTTACACATCAAAATATATGCATTCTCTCTTGTTCTAGTGTTCTAGTAGCACACCTTGGCCAGAGAGCCAGGAGAGACAAGACCAAAGTTTTACCAAAGCATATGATTATAGATAAATTTACAAATGAAAGTACCTCCATCAAAAAATCCTTAAGTGTGATTCTTAGAAAGACGAGTTTTGTCTAGATTGTGTTATACTTTGTTCCTGTTCATTTTCTTTTCTGGGTAAATCAGAAAGATCTCCTATGTAACAATCTTATCATCATTATGGGTTTCATGTTTAAAGGATGAAAATGCACAAAATGAAAGCAACTGGTACAGCAGACAAAAGCCAGAGAGACAAACAGTGAAAGGGATTGCCAAATTGTTGTCATTAGCTTTCTTGTATCTTTAACCACAGTAAGAGGTCATGATAAACAGGAAGTGGGCTGAGGGGACTGAAGGAGAAAAAACTGTGGTTCTGTCTGAAATCACCCTAGATAACAACAGCACGCACAATTTTCACATTAAGAGGCAGAGTGGTGCAACGTAAGCATTTGCGGTCCTGCATGTCATGAACCTTTTTTTGAATTTATGAATGGTAGTAAATAAGTATAACTACTTTTTAACTCAAACCTAAATGCCCTATTGTGGCTCATCTTAAAGAATCAGGAGGTTTATATATTTGTCTCCATTTTTGTGGTGTCTGTACTTTACACAGATTGTTCTAGATTTTATGAAAGATAGTGAATTTATTTAAAGTATCCATACTACCACCCAGCTAGTAATTCAGGCAGGTTAAGCACTATTTTATTCATTTGTGATGTCATGTCTCTAGTTGTGTACCTCACGAAATATCTAACCAGCCATCCCTTTGCTCCCCTCTCTCTAGCATGTGGGAACTTGGCTGCGGGCGCAGAGGATGAAGGCGAGGGTGAGGCCAACTGGATCGAGGGTGCGGCCATCCTGCTCTCTGTTGCGTGTGTCGTCCTGGTGACAGCGTTTAATGACTGGTCCAAAGAGAAGCAGTTCCGGGGTCTACAGAGTCGGATTGAGCAGGAACAGAAGTTCACTGTTGTGCGGAAAGGAAATGTCATCCAGATCCCCGTGGCTGACATGGTGGTGGGGGACATGGCCCAGGTCAAATACGGTAAGGAGACCTTCACAAAATGAGCAGCAACTTCCAAATATTTTCACTATCGATGAGTCAGCTTTTTAGTCAGATTTTTTCAAATTCAGTTATTACCCTATATATGTAAAAATTAAAATCACAAATACCCATCACAAGCTATGAGAGGGAAAACTGAAAGTAGTGTTACATTATCACACGAAATTTGATAAGCAGTCAAATCTCAAAAGGAAAGAAAGTTTTTTTTGTTTTTTTTTACACCATACCAATAGTTTTTGTATTATATTGATACAGCTAACTGCTAATAAAGATAATCATGAGTTATGTGTTTGCATTTCAACTAAATATCTACTGCTGAAACTCTGCTAATGTAAAAAACACAGCAGGCCTCATTCACAAACAGTGCGTACGCACAAATCTGTGCTTAAACTGTGCGTTTTAAGCACAAAACTCTGCCAACAGATTTAGAACTGCCTTAGACCATGCATACGCAAAAATAATAAACGTTCTTAAAAAATGATATAGGCAATATTTATTCAATGTAAACAGTATATTAGAACCACAATTATTGAAAAAATGATTGTGTAAATATACAAATATTTAAAAGTGTGTCCTGTTCACACTTTCAGATGACAATAGCTTATATATTTGACTGTCCATATTGGAATGTGACATTGATTCATTTCCCCCATCAGATTTGGCTGTGGTATATGCAGCTGGTTCAAAGCCTGACAGTTCAGTAGTGGCACAGGAAGGGGTGCTCTGATGTTGGTACATCACAGCCTGTTGTGGACAGGGATGAAACATGATGCGCACCTGGCGCAGCAGTAGAGATTTATTTAGATCAATTTCACAGATCTACACATTAACCAACTTTTTATTTTTTTATGAACATACTGCGTGGCAGTGGTGCAACAGGTATGCAGGCTGTATACAAGATTCACAATCAGGCTCTAAACAGTTGTGCCAATGACATGTTTACCAGCTAAATCTGCCTTTTCTGGCTTCTACTTATGAAACTATTGTTTGCATTTTATTAGCATTAAAGTTTTTCAATATTTTTACCATCACAGTCCTCTTTGCAACAGAGCTTAGAGTAATGTGGGCGTGGTAGTATGCTAATTACGGATAGCAGGCATGCGTCTGTCAGTTTAGAATGATTCTGATTCACTAACATACGTGTGGTGGTAAGAACAAAATTCGCCGATGCACACATGTCATGAATCCAACAGTAACTTTGTGTGTGCAATTATGTTGCGCACAAAGTACAATGTATGCACATATTAGTGCATGAAGCCCTTTGTGTGAGACAAAAATGATAAATTATAAAAATAAAAATAAACTCTTTTCAGAAAGGAAATTGTAAAGTTCCTGTCTGGTCTTTTCTGCTCTTGTCGCCTCTTCAAAGAGCTATAACGATACTTTTGCCATACTTACTACATGTCCTTATTAGGAATAGTTTGAGATTTTGCTATTCTGTGCACAAACAGATACGTAAAAATGACAAGTTGTGGTTTTACAAGGAGTTACGGGCTAAAACCACAACTGGCCGTCTCAATGTTTTTTTTGATGGGTTAGTAACATTTAGGAACAGGTGCTGGCTAGGCTAGCTGTTTCCCCTTCATCCAGTCTCTATGCAAAGTTAAGCTAATCACCTCCTAGCTGTATGTAGCTTCATATAGACATGAGAGTGGTAAAGTTATCTCCCAAAATGTTGACCTGTTTCTTTAAAAAGGCACCCACTGACTTATTCTAAATGTTTATCCACTTTAAAATAACAGCACTGCTTATCTCTGTAAAGTGGTACATGTATTACCTAACACCTCCCCGAGAGATAACCATACATAAATGCCCCCGTTACAAACCCATGCGTTGACAAGTCCCTAACCAAGAAGGACATAAACCACAAGGTGAATCAAACACTGATCTGTACTGGTCTATGTTCAGGGGACCTGCTGCCAGCTGATGGTGTCTTGGTCCAAGGCAACGATCTGAAGATAGATGAGAGCTCTCTCACAGGAGAGTCTGACCACGTACGCAAGTCTGTGGATAAGGACCCCATGCTGCTCTCAGGTTTGTTTTCACACTTTAGATTGTTGTGCTCTGCCACCCTGGTACTACATGGAGAACATCATCATTTGACACATTTTTGTGAACATAACTCAAGACTAGCTGTGCTCTGATGTGATTGGACCTTCTAGCACTGGACTAAATAACAGAAACATCTGACAGTGTACTGAAATGCAATACAATTGCTTTAGTCCGTTTTAGTTGGGGCTGTGTCGGGGAAGTGTTGGGTCAAATCTAATCAAAGTAGTTAATGAGGCTGCATTTTGTCCATTTCCTACATGTACAAGGGATGGATAAAGTAATAGGAACTGACAATCTAACATGACAAAATCGCAAACTGCATTACTGTATCTTATATATTGTGTTGTTAGATGTTCTTGTTATTTTGCTACCCCAAGCTAATGCTAACTTATTAATGCAAAATGTATTCCAATCAATAGCCTTTGCTACGGCTGAGGTTGTTTTTGAACCCAAAAGCAGACACGGAAAACAGATGGATGGATGAGAAAAGGATGGTTTAATGAGCAACCTTTGGTTATGGAGGGTAGAAGGGAGGGGAGCTGGTGCTGGCAGGCTGGAGAGGGGTTGTGTAGCAGAAAGAGGCAGGTGGCTGGGTGCGCTTGGCGTGGCTGGAGAATGGGCTTGCAGCTGAAGAACAACAGATGACCGGGTGGACGGGTTGACACTGGAGACCTGGGCACAGGAGAACTCGTATTAGTGAAAGCACAGAAGAGAGAGCACATGAAAATAACCCTAGTATTGGTAATACTGAGCGGCTGAGAGCGTAGCTACCACAAAGGTGACTGAACAATCTGGAGATGAGTGGAAGGAGAGCCGGAGTATTTGAGCTGTGGCTTGACGAGCTGATTGTAGACAGGAGTGGAATTGAACCCAGGTGCCAGGTCAGGGAAGCCGCACCTACACACACACAAACAGACAGACAGACAGGGGAAGACAGGGAAAAAACACAAAGAGAAAAGCTAGAGACCCAGCCAGAGCCCTGACAGCCTTACTAGCACAACTGGTCGTGTTTAGTAGCTCAAAAACAATACTTGAACACCTTCCTGTAAATTAATGACTAAAATGTGAAATTTTGTGATTCTTAAAATACTTTTTACAGAGTTTTGTTGGTGGATAGTAAACAATTTCTGAGGTGTGTGGGGTTCAATTAAAATACCCGTTACAGCCCTGTTGTGAGCTGTGATAGTGATAAAGTTGCTGAAATGTTACTGTCCAGTACAGTAGTAGATACCCATAGACTATAGATAGAGAAAACCCCAGTGTTAACTAACAGGTTGTAGGAACATCCACATTTATTAATATAAAATCCTTCCACTTCCCTTATTTTTCACCTGTGCCAGGAAGAGACACAGAAACACTTTTTTCAGTCTCATGTCTGAGGTATGAGATGCAAACAGATAAATGAATAATCAACTAGAATGAGTGTAATATGTTCTAAATGGCGAGTTATAAGTTATGAAGGACCGATGGTGAAATGTTGGGATGATAACGTAATTACCAGAAAATTCATTCAGGCTAAGGTAATTTAATTAACCAACTTCTCTAAGAATTTGACTGGAGAGTTCAGTTCAAACGGCGCCAGTTCTTAATCATAGAAGCAGATCAGGAGAGGTTTTGTTTAGCCTACTTTTGTCACAGTGTCGTAGATGAACTGGTGACCTAGCGGTCTGTCTGCTGCATCAGGGTGATGAGAAATCAGCTGTTTCAGCTCTGGCGTCCCAGCAGATGTTTTCCACTTGTGAGCATTGCAGGAGCGTTGTTTTAACGGTTTATTCAGGTGATTGGCCGAATCACCACAGGGTTTAACAGTTAGATGAAGGAGACAAACTGATCTGATGTAGTTGTCTCTGGAAACATCTGGTAACGTCAAAGATGTCTTGATCTGCGGAAGAATCGTTTTACTTTGAAGTCTCCTGACTGACTATACTGACTTTCTTACTAAATAACTCAAAAAATAATTTCACCAGCCGAATGGAACTATACTTCAAGCTATTAGACACGAAAGAATTTCAAAATAAAGTTTGTTTCACTGAAGTTACAATACTGCACGTAGCTTAAAAGAAAAGAAAGTTAACTTAGGAGATCACGTGATATGAAAGAAAGATAGTATTATATATATAGTATTATAGTATTTAGAGATGCGACGTGCATCTCCTCGGAGAAGGAAAGGAAGGAAGAAGCTCTTCCATGCAAAACAGAAAATCCTTTGAGAAAACAGGTGATCTCCCCTCAGTTGGTTACTCAAAATTAAGTTTAAATCGAAGCTTACACATTTCATCATGACCATTCACATTTAAACATGGATTCAATACATCACTAAAATATTCAGAGACACATATCTATAATGTTACTACTATTCAACACCTGAGTTGAATCCTGTGATTAGGTTACACAATAAAATTAAAATGGTACATATAATGCATGGTAATTTAATCTAAACATGATTATCTTAGCCATAACTTATTACAGAAAGTTCAGAGTTAGAGCATTTTGATCGGTATTGCTTTGTGACCAGTAATATATAGGTTGTAATATTATTATATACTTAATAAACATTGAATCACACTTGTGGCTTTAAGGAGCACAGAAACTCAAGCCAAGCCTTCCCTTAATTTACGACTGACATCTGGCGAATGTCCTTATCTGAAGTCACACCAGAGTGAAAAACAAAAGGGAGAGTATAAGTGTGTTGGTATGTGGGTGTGTGTGTAGGCATAGGTTAGAGAGAGAAAATAGGTAGGCTTGTCCCAACTCATCAAAACAAACTGAAGCAGTTAAATTGTGATAAAACAGTCTCTCTCTTTTTTTTCAAGGAAAATTCCATTAATCAAGTGTTTCCTGAGACTTGAGTTGATAAAGAACGTAGTTGTTTGTAGTTTGTGTCATAAACCTCACTTGGGATTTATCCGACACAGTTGTGGGCGTCTCTGGAGGTAGAATGGGAGGAGATTGTCCTGTGAATGTCCTTTGAAGAGTCAAAACTGACACTTAAATGTGGAGAAAGGACTCTCAGTTTACCTTTGAAGGCATTTCCAAACTGAAGTTGAATATACATCCATGTTCTTGAGGTTAGAGGTTATCGTTGATTGAGCCCAGACCTTCTTTGGGCCTTTACAGAACTTGGCAGAAAACAAAGGGAGGGGTACTGGTTCCCCTACAAGGTTTTCAGAACCACTTAAGCGGTTAGTGCCAAAGTTACCGGCCTTGCAACCTTTGGTGTTGTGGCCCACAAGATATTCCACCTTGCTGGTGTGTTCGAGATTCAAATTATTGAATCCCATACTCTAATCAATATGTTTATATATAATGGATCAAAGGACTACTGAATGTATAATGGGAAAGGGATCGCTCCCAGTGACAAACCCACTGATCACCCATTTCCCTCAGCTCTATGCAGCAATTTAGCGTCTTTCAGCTCATTATTTCAGTTTTACTGTTTTGGTTGTCTCTCACCACTATCATCAGAAAACAGACAAAGTTAGAGACCAGCTGGTGAACAGGAGTCGGTGAACAAACAAGACCAAACCAGAGCTTAAAGGAATATTGGACTTTTCATCAGTCAAATAATTATGACTTTGGAATAATGTTAATGTTAATCCATGTCTGGTGGATGTGTAAATAAGCTAACATTGCAATGAATATGGTGGTAATATGTGGATGTGTTTATACACTGCCTCCACTAATGCAGGTTTAGAACAGTAAAACAGCTCATAGAAAGACTGCATGCTCTTACTTTGAAATTCGGAAATGACGTCGTCAGCATTTTTCGTCCGAAAACGACAGAGTGATTCGAGTGGATTTTCGTTCGGACCGGCGGGAAGTTTGTTTCAAAACTCTGTGTGTGTAAAAAGCAAATCCACAAGTGTAGTACTGAGATCCACAAATGTTTTTTCAATTCACAAATAAAAACTGAGTTCACAAATGCCTGTTGGACAGTCGTAGGAAGATATTCACAAATGCTTTTCATTTATTTGTAAATTAATTTAATGTATTCACAGTGATTTTTTTTATTTGTGGAATTTGTGTGTGTATTTGCAGATCTGTTTTATATTTGCAAAATATTTTTGTGAGTTTACAGATTACACATTTACACACAGATTGTCGACCTGTTCACACAAATCATTATGAAACAAATCTCTCTCCATAGGACTCTTTGGCCAAGCTATTTAATGTCTGACCCTCAACTATGCAATCTGTTTGGATGTTAAGGTACCCATGTGATGGAGGGCTCAGGAAGGATGCTTGTGACGGCTGTTGGTGTCAACTCGCAGACGGGCATCATCTTCACTCTGCTGGGTGCCGGAGAGGTGGAGGAAGATGGTAAAGAAAAGAAAGGTTAGTGGAAGAGAGGAACCGGTGGAGAGACATTGTACATTTACAAAATGGTGTTTTGGACAGTAATGAGAGAAAGACATTTTTGTTGAAGCACTGGAGCTTTTCAGTCATTTTATCCACTCATAAACCAGTAAAAGTAAATAGATGCCAACAAAACCCAGGAAAGAAGCTTACAGGAAGACAGTCTCTTCCACACATCCCCACTATCTCCATGGATGAATACTTCAAACTGCTCTTGAGTCAGTTAACATGCACACAGCACAGCATACATGTGTATGTGTGTGTAGAGTTAGTTGGGTGCCTAACTGATTTCAGATAAGAGCTTCCACAGGAACCACATCAGTTTAACCTCATAGATAATTTAGTCCACATCCTCTCTATTCCTCTCCACTCCCTCTCACTGCCTCATGTTCTCATGCCCCCTTTCTCTGCATATCCATCTTTCCCTATTTCTCTCACTTGGTCTCTGGTTTACACCCACTCCTGTGACCTCTTTCACTTTCCTATCTCTGCTGTTGCTTTCCCCTGTTCCTCCTTACCTACCTTAATCTGAGAGAGAGGCTGCAGATTGAATCAATTATTGAAAGAGCAGGGGCGAGTGAGGGAGAAAGAGTGTTGGTTGGTAGACACATAAAGCATTACAGCTTGATCCCACCGGGTGCGTGTGCACCTCGGCTCCAACGCGGCCACCGGAGCTGACCGCGTCCTCTCTAGTCAATGCCTGTGATCCTACCGGGTGCGCCATGGCGTGTTTCAGAAGCATCCCAGAAGTGGCTCTCCGCTCCACTGCACGGTCATTTTCCTTGATTTCTGTGCTTCTACTATGGTTAAATAGGCTACCTAGTTAAATGGTTTCTTTATTCATCTGTTTTGATTGTGTTTGTTGATGATATATAACTGGGAGTCTGTGCGGGGTGTTTTATTTTGAAAATTGACTGGATGCTCAGTGCTGTTTCTGTGTCTGACTTCCTGCCCAGCTTGATCTGCTCTGTGCAGCTTGACGCGGCCTCTGTCAAAAATAGATGGGGCACGTACCTTTAGCGCAGCAGAGCCGAGAGCTGCTTCTGGGACACTTCTGGAACGTGCCGTGGTGCGCCCGGTGGGATCACAAGCAGTGACTACAGTGGCCCGATCAGCTTCGGCGGCTGCGTCTGAGCTGGAACGTGGCACGCATGCTCCCGGTGGGATCAAGGCTTTACGCCTGGGACACACAGCCTGCGTGAACCTCGGCAGTGCGTGTGCGTCGCTGAACTGCTGCGTCTCGCATGCGTCCAGCGTCCACACAGACAGTGTTGCTGCTGCGGAACGTCTGCTGCCAGCTCTATCTCTCTACATAGAGTTTGGCTTTGATAATGGCCATCAATAATAGTATGTTTCATATAATTTAATTATAAATGTCATTTATATTTAGTTTAGTCAGAAAAAGATTAAGAAGTTTGTGCTCAATTGTTAAAAATAAATAAATAATATGTGAGTTGAAAGTGGCTTTCTTTCTGACAGGCATGGTGGGGTCTGGTTGGGGATACTTCTGTGTCGGCCACATACACTCCTCACACAGGACGTGTTTTTTTACTATATTAATCATTTTACCAGTTAAACCCCGCTGCCACCGCTCCAAGTGAGGCTGACCCGTAGTGGTGACACTTCATGTCTGTGACATATTCTACAGATATAGATATTGAAACTATAGTCAAAGGTGTGATGTCAATATGACTGTCAACGGATCATTTTCTATTTTTGTCTATTTTTGCTGAGAACCATGCGCATCACGCTGGAAAAATAGGCGAGACCTCGAATCTCTAGATGACGTGCCACAGCAGCCACACGGAGACACGCGTCTCACGTGAGCTGTGTGCCCCAGGCGTTAGGCTATGGACAGCAACAAATTAGCTCGTGATGCTTATTTCACGAAAAAATACTTTTATCGCTTGTTGTCCTCATTCTGTTTCCTAAGTGTTAGTTGTCTACTAGGATGTATTGCACTCAGTGCAGCAGCCTCTGTGGGCCGGATCATTCAGACAGACAACATTTACTGGAGCTAATACATTATTCATAAGACTTCTACAAATGCCATAACTTGTAAGTTTTTCCTCATACAATATGGGTTTTCAACAGGGCTGTTTACTTTTCTCTTTGATTTGTCTCTCATTTTAGACTGAGACTTTATTCCATTACTTTTTTGGGGGTTTTCTATAGTCATCAGCAACCGTTCTACTAGTAGAGTCGTGCGTACAAACACATTTTCTATTTGAGTTTTTTATTCTTTCATTTTTGCTCTCTTTTGTTTTCCCTTTTTTTGCCAAATCCTCTCATGTACCCCCAAAACCTTCCGTCCTCACACATTCCCCAGAGGACAGTGCTCAGTTGCTCATCTCTACAGATGCCAGTCACAGCACAGTCACCAATGGTATGTGAGCATAAAGTTGTCTGCCCTGCCCAGTTTCTTTCCTCAACAATGAATAGACCCCAGTGCACGGTGCAGTGAAAGTGACAGTAATCTATGATGGACTTATATATATATAACGTACATATATATATACATACATATATAACGTCTCTCAGTCCCCCAGTGTATGACAATGTGTGTGCCTTTATTACTCTTCCCTTTAGTATTGTTTCTCTGTGGGTTTCTGTTTTTAGACGTGTGTTTTGGCTTTCCATATGAACTGTTAATGACTATGAATATGCACACATGTAAACACTACTTTTCCATAACTGTCTGTCTTTCTATTCCCTTATCTTTATATCTTACCCTCCCTTTCTCTTAGGAAAACAACCTGATGGAGCTGTGGAGAACAATCAGAACAAAGGTAAAAGGTCATGACGTGTGCATGTTTGTCTATGAAGTTTGAGTTTGGATGTGGCTTACATGGTCTTCAGGTACAGTGCTGAAGAGAATGTCCATCTTTTTTTTTTTTTATCTGTGTATGTGTTTCAGCCAAGAAGCAGGATGGGGGTGTTGCCATGGAGATGCAACCCCTGAAGAGTGCAGAGGGAGGGGAGGTAGAGGACAGAGAGAAGAAGAAGACCAGCGTTCCAAAGAAAGAGAAGAGTGTGTTACAGGGCAAGCTTACCAAACTGGCTGTTCAAATTGGCAAAGCAGGTGAAGAACTGGTTTACCTAAAATTTGCTGCTTTGACAGTTGTTAAGTAACTTTCTAGTTACATATACAGTCAATTCTGTAGCCTTCAGTCCCACAGAGCTGAATGATGCACACTAAAATTCTTTCTGAATACAAAAAATGAATTGTGAGTTTATTTATGTATTTATTGGGACCATGTAGTCTTAAACATAAATGTTACCATTTGATGTACTGTACCAGAGTTAGCTTATTACTATTATTATTATTATTAGCTTATTACCATTTAAAATTTCATAAACTAGGCTCAAATTAAGGAATAATCTAAAATTCTCAAAGCTCAGTAAATTGTATTTCTCCAGTACCCTACAGTGATGGAAATGTATTGGCATTGTGAAACTTTGCACATAAGGTTCAAAGAGTCATAGCTAAAATGTTGTTTTATTACTGCTCAGTAACAGATACAGATGTGTAGGAGATGATTTTCTCAAATGCTCTAAACTGTGATGGAGTTTGATCACACAGGTAGAGGAGTGAAGTGAACGACGAAGCACTGTGTAAAGTCAGAGCAGACTGACTGAGTGAATCACTGATAAAGTGTCCCTTCATTGAATCTCCCCACAGGTTTGGTGATGTCGGCCATCACTGTCATCATTCTGGTCCTGTACTTTGTCATCGACACGTTTGTTGTCAAAGGTCTGTGTGTACAATTTCACTTCCAGGCAGATATTTACCAATGTCAGTCTTTTCCTATTATGTTAAATGTTTAGCACTCTGCTGAGTATGACTCACTCTTTAAAGTAGACCTTAAAGTAGGCCTTAATATGAAGTGTGGTGTGTGTTGCAGGTCAGGCGTGGCTGACAGAGTGTACTCCGGTCTACATCCAGTACTTTGTCAAGTTCTTCATCATTGGAGTCACTGTGTTGGTGGTGGCTGTCCCAGAGGGCTTACCTCTCGCTGTCACCATCTCTCTGGCTTACTCTGTCAAGGTAGACCCACCCAGGCAATTTAGTGAATGGTTAGCAAATGCAAATGCAGGAACTATTGGTTCTTTAACGACTATTATAATGTGCACATTGACATGTTACCTTTGGACAGTGCCAGGCTAGCTGTTTTCCCCTATTTTTAGTCTGTATGCTAAGGTATGCTAACCGTCTCCTGGCTTTAGCCTCATATTGAACAGACAGATATGAGAGTGGTATAGATCTTCTCATCAAACTCTCGGTACAAAAGCAAATGATTTTATTTCTCAAAATGTCAAACTATTTCTTTCATTTTTATTTTTATTTGATTAATATTCTTGTAAAAAGACACTAGAATTAAACATAAAGCAAAGATAGGGCAGGTTACAGTGTTCCGTTCAGTGAATATGCAAATAGCCTACAACGTTTTCTGTCAATGAAACCAAATTATTGATCTTCAGTAGGGTTAGTGACTTAATAATCCAGCCGTTTTCATGGAATTTCTTTTTTTTGTTGGACTAACATTATAATGGAAAGCATGATAACAGTGTATTTGATATAAAATTTATATAATTGCAGGAAATAGCAGTTTCTTTATTTTTTATGGTTTTGAAGACCCCCAACTTCATTGTGTCCCCTCACTTCTGAAACCAAACCTGCACCCTCAATTCCAGTGTGTCTTCCTCAGTCTTAAATTGCACTACTGCGTGGGTTATAGGTCACCTGAGGATTTTATGACTAAGAAATTTTAGTCTGTCCCTGCTAGTATGTTTATAGGCAGCCTGGTATGACGGCACTTGTGGATAGCCACATTGGCTTTAGGTCATTCAATCAACATCACAAACTGTTCCTCTTTTAGTGTCCTTCCTGGGAAGTGTGTGCATCCTACTCTCAATAGCTTTTATGTTCACACCTACAAAGTCTATTAAAATGTAATCAGAGTGTGCAGCTTATTTCAGTGAAGGCACCAGTATAAATCCACATTACAAATAACACAAATCTTCACTGAAAACAGTAACTAATTATTGAATGGAGTTTGCATCTGTGCGTTATGTATCACAAAAGAATTCTCCTCATATATGTACCCTATGCAATTGGTTTGCTTCACAATATGAGTCTTTATCAATCACCATTTTTTACCTGCACTATCAGTCTTTGCACAAGTTACGCACTGCAGTGTTTCCTTCAAAAATATCCCGAATGACAAAAAAATGACTAATTTTATCTGCCTTTGGATTTTCATTTAAGTGAGCAGTTACTGCATTGTTCCCTGTCTCACTCTCTCCTTACCTCTATCAATCCATTTTTCTCTGCCTTTGTATTTCGTCCCTCCCTCTATCCATCATCATTCCCTCTAATCCCACGCTTACATCCACCCCTCACATATCCTTCTGCTTTCCATCACTATTTCATATGTAGAAAATGATGAAGGACAACAACCTTGTTCGCCACCTGGATGCATGTGAGACCATGGGCAATGCCACAGCGATCTGCTCCGATAAGACTGGCACCCTCACCACCAACCGCATGACTGTGGTGCAGGCTTACCTTGGTGAGTGAAAGGAAAAAATTCCTAAATTATATTAAAATAAAATTCAAGAGTATTGCTCTATAAGCATCTGTGTTGCCTGTGCCACATCATAATGAACACACGATGCAATTCTGAGATGCATGAAAAAAACACTGCCATTTACTAACTACAAGCAGTATTTTAACACTTAATAAATGCTTTATAACACAACATACTGTAGTTGAAAGCAGATATAAGGACAATTTTAAGTCTTAATTAATGCATTTGTCAAATACTCAAACTTTAGAGAAATAGAATAAAAACAATAATAACAATAATAATTAAATGATTGGGGCCTCGCACCTTCATGCACGTCGGGGCATGCCGCAGTCAAAGGGCTTTTATTGCAGGCATGCAGTTTTTTTCAGGACCGGCCTGTTATCAAACTTTGAACGAACAAGTTAAATATCACTTCCTGTGTGTCATGAGGATGCTTCATGAGGATGGGACCCTCATGAAGCATGAGAACTTTGGGGCAGATTGGACAATGTATCTTGGAGTTATAAGGACTTCCAGTTTTATGGCGAAACATCAAAATTTGCTGCATCGCCACGGCAAGGGTGTTCAGTGAAAACTCATGATTTTGATAGCTTTTGATCACAAACTAGGCTAGATGACACACAGAAATTTTGAAGTCAACCTGATGAAATCTGTAGGAGGAGTTGTTAAAATACAAAGCATGCAAATTGCCAAAAATGGTCGCTTAATTCAAAATGGTTTCCTGTTGGGTTTACGGTTTAGCTCCAAGGGACTTTTTTGTGCGTCAGGGCATGATACATGTGCGTACCAATTTCTGTGCATGTCGGTGAAACATGCCGCAGGGGATACAGTTTAGGGGGCGCTGTTGAGCCATTTTGCCACGTCCACCTTTGGGACCTATAAAATATCAAATTTTTCACCACTTCTGATGTATGTGCAAAGTTTAACAACTATTCATGCACGTTTAAGCCCTCAAAAATGCGTTTGTTTTGGAAGAAGAAGAAGAATTCCTTGAAATACAATAGGGCCTTCGCACTGTCGGTGCTGGGGCCCTAATAATAATAATAGTAGAGAAGAATTCCCTCAGTTACAAGAGGACCTTTGCACCGTTTGGTGCTCGGGCCCTAGTAATAATAGAGAATAATCACTTCAGTTACAAGAGGGCTTCCGCACCGTTCGGTGCTTGGGCCCTAATAATAGATATATGACTAGCAATACCAAATAGCAGCAATAGCTGGAGAAGGACATCCCCGTGGCGAAGGCTCATAGCCTGGATCCTGGGGTTTCCTGCGGATGAGAGAACAAGAAGAATTCCAGGGAAGAAGCCGAGTTAGTAACATGCAGTAATGGTATATAAATACATACAGATGGAGAGGAGGAGAGAGGAGCTCAGTGCATCATGGGAAGTCCCATGGCAGTCTAGGCCTATAGCAGCATAACTAAGGGCTGGTCCAAGGTGAGCTTGGTCAGCCCTAATTATAAGCTTTATCAAAAAGGAAAATTTTAAGCCTACCTTTAAAGGTAGAGAGGGTGTCTACCCCCCAGACCGAATCTGAATGATGGTTCCACAGGAGAGGAGCTTGATAGCTGACGGCTTTGCCTCCCATTCTACTTTTGGAGACTGTAGGAACCACAAGTAAGCCTGCATTCTGGGAGTGCAGTGTTCTACAGGGATAATAGAGTACTATGAGCTCTTTTAGATATGATGGTGCCTGACCATTAAGAGCTTTGTAGGTGAGGAGAAGAATTTTAAATTTGATCCTGGATTTTACAGGAAGCCAATGCAGCGAAGCTATAATGGGAGAAATGTGGTCTCTTTTTCCAGTTTTTGTCAGAACACGTGCAGAAGCATTCTGGACCAGCTGGAGAGTCTTTAGAGACTTGTTAGGGCAGCCTGATAATAAGGAATTGCAATAATCCAGCCTAAAAGTAACAAATGCATGGACTATTTTTTACCCGGAAATCTTTTTGAGAACGGATGTGCCTGATTTTTGCAATATTACGTGAAAGTGAAAAATGGCAGTCCTTGAAATTTGTTTTATGTGGGAGTTAAAGGACATATCCTGATCAAAGATAACTCCCAGATTCCTTACGGTGGTGCTGGAGCCCAGGGTAATGCCAACTAGATTAGCTATATCATTAGATAATGTGTTTCTAAGGCATTTAGGGCCAAGCACAATAACATCTTATTTTGTTATGAAAATTGCAGGTCATCTAGGTCTTAATGTCCTTAAGGCATGCTTGGAGTTTAGTTAACTGATTGGTTTCATCTGGCTTCATTGATAAATATAATTGGGTATCATCTGCATAGCAATGAAAATTAATAGTGTGTTTCCGAATAATATTACCCAAAAGAAACATATACAAGATGAATAGTATTGGTCCAAGTACAGAACTTTATGGAACTCCGTGTCTAACTTTTGCCTTCACGGAGGATTCATCATTAACATGTACAAACTGAAATCGATCTGATAAATAGGACTTAAACCAGCTTAATGCAGTTCCAATTAAATGTTCCAGTCTCTGTAATAGGATGTGATGATCAATTGTGTCAAATTGATCATCACTAAGATCTAACAAGACAAGTACAGAGAGAAGTCCTTTGTCTGATGCAGTTAGATCATTTGTGACTTTAATCAGTGCTGTCTCTGTGCTATGATGCGCTCTAAATCCTGACTGAAAAGCCTCAAATAAACTATTGTTATGTAGAAAGTCACACAACTGATTGGTGACAGCTTTCTCAAGGATCTTAGAGAGAAATGGAAGATTAGATATAGGTCTATAGTTGACTAAAACGCCTGAAGTAGGCTTCTTAAGAAGAGGTTCAATTACAGCTACTTTAAAGGACTGTGGTACATAACCTGTTGCTAAAGACAGATTTGATCATTTTTATATATAAGCAGACTAGTTGGGATGGGGTCTAAGAGACAGGTTGATGGTTTGGATGAAAAAATCGTTGAAGTTAATTCAGGAGAGCCAATTGGAGAAAACCGTCCAAATATTTATCAGGTTTTACAGCTGTTTCTAAGGTTCCTGTGTTTGTTGATAAATCAGTGCCTGTTGAGGGCGGGAGGTGTTGAATTTTGTCTCTAATAGAATTTTATCATTAAAGAAGTCATTACTACTGAGAGCTATAGGACTACATGGATCAATAGAGCTATGACTCTTTGTCAGCCTGGCAAAATGCTGAAAAGGAACCTAGGGCTGTTTTTATGCTCCTCTATTAATGATGAGTAATAGGTGGCTCTGGCATGACAGAGGGCCTTCCTATATGTTTCAAGAATATCCTGCCAGACTAAGTGAGATTCTTCTAGTTTGGTGGAACGCCAAGTCCTTTCAAATTTTCGTGATGTTTGCTTCAATTTGCGGGTTTGGGAGTTATATCATGGAGCTAACCTCTTATGTTTTATTCTTCTCCTTTTAAAGGGGCGATGGAATCAAGTGTTATTTGCAGTGAGCCTGTGGCACTATCAACAAAATTATTATACTGATATAATATACAATTTGAGAGGGACTAAAATTAGCATAAGAGTCCTCTGAAGTATTGAGACATGGCACTGAATTCTATACTGATGGAATTGCTTCCTTAAATTTAGCTACAGCACTATCAGATAGACATCTAGTGAAGACATTTTTGTCTAATGATGTGTAATCCAGTAATATGAATTCAAAAGTTGTCAAGTAATGGTTTGATAAAAATAGGATTTGGTGGAAAAACTATCAAATGTTCAATTTTGATGCTGTAAGTCAGACCAAGGTCGAGGGTGTGATTAAGACAGTGAGTGGGTTTATTTACACTCTGAGAGAAGCCAATTGAGTCTAATAATGAGATAAACGCAGTACTGAGACTATCATTATCGACGTCCCATGAATATTGAAATCACCTAATATAATTACTTTATCTGTACTTAGGACTAAGTTTGATGAAAAGTCTGAGAATTCAGATAAGAATTCAGAGTACGGGCCAAGAGGACGGTACACTATAACAAATAGAATTGGCTGTAAAGTTCTCCAGGTTGGGATAGAGTTATAATTAAATTTAGGTCTAGGGTTGATAATTCGGCTTGAGTTGAAGATGGCTGCAACTCCATCTCCTCGGCCGGTGTCTCAAGGAATGTGAGTATTAGTATGGTTGGGGGGAGTGGATTCATTAAGGCTGACATATTCTTCATGACACAGCCAGGTTTCAGTAGGACAAAATAAATCAATATGATGATCTAAGATTAGATTGTTTACTAATACGGCTTTAGATGATAGTGATCTAATGTTTAAGAGTCCACATTTAATTCTCCTATTTAGTTGTACAATTGCATAGGTGGTGTTAAGTTTTTTTTTTAGATTTTTATGAATGACTCCTCTTTTGTTTATTTTAGATTTAATCGATTTAAGTGGTCGGGGGACAGACACAGTTTCTATGTGGTTTTGGGTGCATAACTGTCTACTAATAAACTCAGCCATATTTCTAGATATGAGAGCAACTCCATCCAAAGTGGGATGTATGCCGTCTCTCCTAATCAGACCAGGTCTTCCCCAGAAAGTCTGCCAATTGTCTATGAAGCCCATATTGTTTGCTGCACACCACCTTGACAGCCAGCGGTCGAATGATGACCTGTGGCTATACATGTCATCACTGGTCAGAATTGGCAGGGCCCAGAGAAAACTATGGAGTCCGATATTGTCTTTACACATGTACACACCGACTCAACATTAATTTTAGTGACCTCCGATTAGCGTAATTGGGAGTCGTTACCGCCAACATGCATAACGGTCGTACCATATTTACGCTTATCCCTAGCCAGCAGTTTTGAATTTGATTCAGTGTCGCCCACTCTGGCCCCAGAACTACATTTGACTGTGGCTGCTGGTGTCGCCAACTTCACATTTCTCACTATGGAGCTGGTTTCTCAGTGGGTGTGTCACTAAATGGGGAGAACCTGCTAGAAACGTGAATTGGTTGGTGATGAACTGTGGGCTTCTGCTTCGTGTTATGCTTCCTTTGGACTGTCACCCAGCCACCCTGGCCTCCCGGCTGCTCGGGAACTACCAGGGTAGTAGGAGCTACACTAGGTCGGCCTGCACTGCCTATTGGGGGCTGACTAACTACATTAGCTGATGATTGGTTTTCCATGGTGCGGAGCCGCGTGTCCAATTCACTGAGCCTCGCATCTAGCACTGCAAATAAACCATATTTATTACCAATATGGCTAAAGGAGGCAGAGGAATAGCTAAACATATGACACACTAAGCAAGAAAGAACAGAAGAGCGAGAGGGAGAGAGAGAAGCCATCACTAATTGCTTAGCTTAAGTTAGCTGCTAAGGTAACTGCTGAGCTAAAATAACTAACAACTGTGGGATTAGCAAGAAAAGTCGAGGGAAAAGAAGGAGAGAGCTAAGAATGCTTGAGTAGAGCTAGTGTAAGTTTAAATATACAGTGGGTATTTATCCACAGTAATGATAAACATAGCAGAATCAACTGAGTTGGCACTGTCAGTAAACACAGTCAGCAACCAGAAATGACACAATACTAACGTCAGCACGTTGGACCGATGAATATGCCACTGATAATAAATACAGTTAACATAATAAATATGATAATACATACTTCATATTTCATGTTCATATAAAATGTGAATGTTTTACATAATTACTATGTAATATAATCAGGAAGACTGTAAGAGTTCTAATTGTTAACAAATATGTTAACAAAAACTTTAAAATGTCCTTATATCATTGCACTCTATGCATTGCCTTGGTGCACTGCCTGTTGGCATCTACATCCTATACTATCGGACTCAAGCTTAAGCTTTATGGCACTTACTTGTGTTGTCTCCTGACTAGATCCCTGCTTGTGTTGTATCAGTCTCAGATATATGTCACTTTGGATAAAAGCATCTGCTAAATGAGAAATGTAAATGTATATCTGTTCACAACCACATAACAGTGTGTTATAATTAGTTATGAACTCATTATGACATATTGTTTATAAGTTCTTAAAGAGGGGTTAAAATAAAGTGATACTGAAAGGCTTGAGAAATGGGTGTGCTTTAGTGGTTGCATTCATATTTTACTGGAAAACAGTCCTTCGTCAACTTGGGTAGTTACTTTATGTATCTCCGACACTTAATATATATGACATATGGCATTCCTCAAGGAACTATTCTCGACCCAGCTTTTTAAAATTTTTAATAAATCCTCCCATGCAGTCACATTACAGTGTAAATTACCATTGTTTTGCAAATTATGCTATTTTTATATCTTTTTTTTATCTTCATAATCATATTTATAATCATCATCATTATTGTCATTGTTGTTGCTGTTATTAGTTAGTTCAGTCTTTGCTGATTGCAGGCAATCCCTCTTTATCCACACAGATTCAAATTTAGTCATCTGCTGCTATTCAGTCATCTGCTGCTACTATATATATACTTTTATGTTTCCAGTTTTAAAGTTTAAATACTGTTCATACTGCAATAGCCTACATAACTCTGTACTACAGGTATATCTAATACCTATAGACCATTATATCCCTAATATTCACCATTGAAACCTATATAAATAACCTTCTATTTGATAGCAAGAAGGCCTTTTACCCTTTAGCTATTTCCATCATCAGATCTAAAAATGGGAAAATAAATATGCACAAACGTGTCCAGATATGCTGATCTCATCAATATCATGGGATATTCATATTATCAGATTAACTGTAGTGGTAACAGGCAGCGGTTGGAGATAGCATGTAGGCTGAATGAACAGAGATAATTATTGGTATGTATTAAAGTTAGATTGGTGTTGCTTAGGTGACGTGCACCATCGTGTGATCCCGGACCCTGGACAGCTCAACCCCCGGACACTGGATCTGTTAGTCAATGCTATCGCAATCAACAGCGCCTACACTTCCAAGATCTTGGTGAGTCATGCACAGTAAGAGATGTCACTGTTTTGCAGAATTATGTTATGGCTTTATCCTTTTTGTCTTGCAGTCCCTTCAGCAGTCCTTCATTGTTAGTGTTTTGGGGAAGGTGGGAATTCAGGGGATTCTGAGAATAATTTCACCTTTCCCTCATCATTTTCGTTTCCTCTTGCCTCATCTATCTCTTGTCTCCTCTAACTCCCACTACTTTCTCCTTCTCCCTGTCTCTCCTCTGTCCTCCACATACTCACTGTTTCTGCTTATTTCGCGTCCTCCTCTCTGACTTTCTTGCTGCCCCATCTAATCCACCTCTCCAATTTGCTTCAATCTTACTCTCTATCAGCCGCCTGATGTTGAGGGGGGTCTGGCTAAGCAGGTGGGAAACAAGACGGAGTGTGGCCTGCTGGGATTTGTATTAGACCTACAGCAGGACTACACCCCTGTCAGAGAGCAGATCCCTGAGGAGAGACTGTACAAGGTAGGGAACACATGCACCACATCCACCTTCACAAGTTACAGTTTATTTATAGCACTTTGAAATAAATGATGAGGTACCTTCTGCAGCCTCAACAGAAGGGTCTATCACGGTTTATCTCAACAGACTATAAATTGTGTTGCTTGTTTGTTTATTTGCATTTACATTAGATTCTCAACCTTGGGCCAGGACCTCATGTGGGGGTCTCTTCATGTGCAGATATGGTCGCAGGAGGTTATTTATTATTGATATGTATTTAATTAATATGCATCTTTCTAAAAATGCATAAAGAAGTAGTAGAATGGAAGAACAAAACTGCACATAGAGCAATATGCTTCACTTTGCATCACATTCAATATGACAGTTTAAAGCTTTATCTGACAGCTTGGCCAGAATGCACAATTGCAGTGTGTTGCACTTTTGTTGATGTAGTGGGTCTAAATGCTATGTTGTGTTGTATAGTAGACAAGGACCATACTAACTAGTAGTATCTTTCAGAAATGTGTTCTAAAGCACCACAGACGTCACCAGCATAACTTCCTCTGCATCTCTGTATCTTCCCAGGGAAAAAAGACCAGAATGAAAAGAGAGAGGAAGGGAGCAAAATATGCTCTTGCATGTTACAAAAACATAAATAAAATTCTCATCAAACAAATAAATAACCAAAATACACACTGTCAGAAAAATGTTACAACAGAAAACAGCCATGCATAGACCCACATACTTGCCGTTGAAGAGAAATGGAGCATTCACAGGGTTCTTTCTTGCATAAACGCTCTCTGCACCTGTGTAACACCATGAACAGAGTTACAAAACACTCCCTGCTAGCTAACACTGTCTCAACAGTATTCTCAAACAGTCTTGCCTCTCTTCTAATTAACAGATTTATATGAAAACAGATAAAAGGTAAGCTCCAAAATTTAAGAATACTGTATTTTCTCTAACAGTGACCGGTATTCAATTAAAAGCCGGGTCTCCAATAACGGCCAGGGGTGTGGTCGACATGAACAAATGAAGGCCAGCCCCAAATACAGGCCGGCGAGGGAAAAAACATGATGGATTGAGGCTGTATTCAGACAAAATCAGGTGTTGCTGCGCACCACTGCAGGGTTGTACAGAAGTGTGCGGGGGTGTGTGTGTGTTTATTTGTGCTCTAGAAAGTAACCGCTGTGAAACAATTAGATATTTTTTTAATTGATCTGATTCACTGCTTTCTTACCAGCTCCATCTCTTCATTCACTCTCTAGTCCCCTCTCCCTCCTTTTATCTCGTATTTTTTAAAATGAGTTGGGAAACCGACAGCAAAGCCTAACTACTTTTATCAGATGAAAAGAAATGTCCGCCCCGCTCCTCTTGGTGCCTGTTATAATGTGACTGTGGTTTGTAATAATGTACAAGTGCCACAAGATGGCGGTAGCTATAATTGAACTACCATATAGGACCTGAGCAAGTGAGCGAACATGGCACTAACCAGACGGAATTTTGACGTCAAATTCAAGGAGAGTTTTGCAATATGTGGAGGAAAATTGAAGAGCAAAAGCTGCAAGACATTTTGACGCTGACCCGAAAAGAATCAGATACTGGAAAAAACAGAAGCGTGAGCTGCTGTTAGCTGACAAGAGGAGAGCACGGCTAGCTGGAGTTGGGAGGAAGAAAGTTAGCTTGGAGCTAACGTTAGAGAGACAGCTGATTGATATTTGATATTTGACTGTACTGTTAACTGGCTATTAATGTTTATATCCAGCATAACGTTACCTCAGATTTGTTTAGTCTTTAACTGACACTGGCCATTGACTGACAGACACTTGACTGGTCATACTTCACACAAGTTATATTGAAATGTTTGTGTAATGTTTCACAATAAAAGTCGGGAAATGAAGGCTTTTAATTTTATTAATAGCATAATGCAGTAACAAAAATTTAACAGAGCAAACAGAAGTAGATCAGAAAACAGGGAGGCTTCGTACTAAAATATGAGCATATGTACAGAGGGAAAACAGAGGGAATTAGGAATAAAGGTCTCTCTCTAATATAAGCCTGCTTCCAATAAAGGCCTGGTACCCTCTGCAGTTGAGGTAAATAAAGGCCCCGGCCACTATTAGAGAAAATACAATATCTATATATATACTTTACAATTTAAAAGTTTAAAGTAACTTAGCCACACATATACAGCCAAAATGTCCTGAGACTCAAATCTTCACACACAAGCATCAACTGCCATTCAAGTGATAAAGGTGGAGCTGATTTCCATTATCTTACAAGGATTTTACATCCGTTTATTACATTGAGGCAGGTGTAAACCCTCAGGTGCAACACCCAACACACTCAGAGCTGGGTTTCCAGTCAGGGATATGCCCCTCCACCTCTCTGCTAATTTTATTGTTCTGAATCATACCTCCCTCTCCCTCTCTCTCAGGTGTATACATTCAACTCAGTACGTAAATCCATGAGCACAGTGATCAAGCTACCAGACGGTTCTTTCCGCCTCTACAGCAAAGGAGCCTCTGAGATCATGCTGAAGAAGTGAGTGACGGGGAAGAAAGAGGGAGGTAGACTGAGGGATATCTCATATGGGATGACATCAGATCATGTGAATTAATAGTAGAAAACATTTTTTCCCTCTGTGTAACCATTTTCTGTCCTTCATCTCTGTCTAGGTGTTCCTACATCCTAGATGCCAATGGAGAAGCACGCAGTTTCCGCCCACGTGACAGAGATGAGATGGTCAAACAGGTGAGACACTGTAACTTGATGACATAAAGCTCCCATGTGCAGAATAGTATCTTCAAAAAATCATTCTCAAAGGAATTTTGATGGGGAAGCCTGGTGAAATAAGGGTTTATGATGCCGACCATGTCATTGGTTTTAGTCTGGCCTGAGACCTTTGTTGCATATTATCATCCATCTCTCTCTACCCTCATTTCCTGTCAGTTCTCTACTGTAGTGATCTAATAAGGGCAAAAATGCCTAAAAATACTTAAAGGAATAGTTCTGGAATATGCTAATTCATTTTCTTGTTGCAAGTAAGATGAGAAGATTGACATTACTCTTAATATCCATACACCAAATATGAAGATACAGCCAGAAGACGTTTAGCTTAGCTTAGAATGAAGACTGGGAGAAAGGGGAAAAGGCTAACCTGGCTTCAAAGGTAGAAAATAATAAATCTGCACAGTGATGTAAAAACAACAAGTTGTGTTTGTTGTTGTTGTTGTTGTTGTTTTTGTACGCATTAAACATTTAACATTACAAGATACAAAATGGTAAATGGACTGTACTTGTATAGCACCTTTCTAGTCTTCCGACTACTCAAAGTGCTTTTACACTACACTCACATTCACACACACATTCATACGCTGAATGGGTACAGAGGCTACCATGCAAGGTCCCAACCTGCCCATCAGAAGGAACTAACCATTCACACACTAATGGCACAGCCAATCGGGGTTCAGTATCTTGCCCTTCGACATGCAGACTGGAGGAGCTGGGAATCGAACCACAGATCTTCCAATTAGTGGACGACCTCTACTTCCTGAGCCGCAGCCGCCCACTAATGTTAATTTGTGAGTTTTAAAGGTGAAGGCAGGTGAACTTTATTATCTTTGGAGAGAGCTGTTCCCCCTCTTTCCAGTTTTTAGGCTAAGCTAATTGTCTCCTGGCTTTAGCTTAGCTTGTAATAGACATGAGAGTGGTATCAACCTTCTTATCTGTCTCTCAGCAAGAAAGAATATTTCCCAAAATGTCAAGCTATTCCTTTTAAAAAACAATAAAACCATTGTTGTAATGGCTGTAAATCTTGAGACCATCTTGTTTGGTTCAGTCTATGTGTTGCTTTCTGTTCAGTGTGTTTGCACTGGTTGACCTCGGTGCAGGTGCCCCAGTTTGTGCCTATCTCGTGTAATAATTGTTTCTACATTTCAGACTGTTGAACTGATGAGTATTTTTTCCGAGATAAGCCACTGTTTGTCTCCAAGATAAATACAAGGCAAACTTTGAAAAGCTGACAGGTCATTTGACAGCACTGCAGATGGTGTGCAACAAGATGCTGTAGATGAAGTTATTACATCATGAAACTGTCACGATAACCACCAAATTCACCAATAGTACTGTCATAATGATGTACTATACAGCTATGGTCTCCTGAGTTAGCTGTCTTTTGTAACATTATTATATTAGGGTGTAAGTTTCTGAAAGCTGCTGAAACTCTGTAAGACAGAACTGCTTGCTGACTCGGTCGAGGTAAACCTAAAAAATATGTGTCACACATTCTAGATTAGGGATGCAGTTGCAATCACTCTAAACACTATAAGCATTACTGGATAGAAAGTGAGCAAGAACTAGCAACCAGCGAAAACACAAGTATTTGGTCCCCATACAGCAGATTAGCCCATGCAGACTGAGTGAGTACTGTTTCGTTAACTGACAGGCTGACTGACCCAAATTTGGCTCATGATGAACACAGCTTGGGCCGTGAGAAAAAAACCTCCTCCTTACATAACTTTATTCCAGCTGGGTAATTCAGTTTGCATTGCGACAGCTTTATGTCAATCTCTTCCTAACATCATATTGTCTTCCCTCTGCTGTCTGCAGTAGACTGGGGGTCTTTTACAGCTGTGTCAGAAAGTATTCCCATAAACATACTTAAGAGGTCATCAGACATAAACTTCAAATGTATACAGGCGATTTAATCCAGTTTTTATACTTCAAATATTGGAATGTAAAAGACATTTCTGTAGATTGTAGAAAACATGTTTCTACTTTAAATGGTCTCTAGTGTAATGAGATTTTGTGGACATCTTCCTGACCATATTTGTAATAATGATTGATTAATAGGTGATTGAGCCGATGGCATGTGAGGGGTTGAGGACCATTTGCATTGCATACCGTGACCTGCCGTCCAATCCGGAGCCAGACTGGGAAAATGAGGCAGAAATAGTGACAGAGTTGACCTGCATCACTGTGGTTGGGATAGAAGACCCTGTACGGCCTGAGGTATGGGTACTCATCCAGAATATGTGAATCTAATCTGTATTTAACAGAGCAATTGGCATTGTGTTTTTGTGTGAACAAATCTCACAATCCCCCATAAGGTGCCCGAGGCCATCCGTAAGTGTCAGCGTGCGGGCATCACAGTGCGGATGGTGACTGGTGATAACATTAACACAGCCAGGGCCATCGCCGCTAAATGTGGCATCATCCACCCTGGGGATGACTTTATCTGTCTAGAGGGCAAAGACTTCAACCGACGGATCAGGAATGAGAAAGGAGAGGTGAGTTGGGATCTCATGCAGGTTAAATGCAAGGTAACCTTACATAGTCATGGAAAGTTTTCTATTGCTGTGAGTTAAAATGCACTGTAATCTGAAAAATAACTATTTACTTAAGTTGTCAAATAAGTATTAGGGATGTGCAGAGAATCCAGTATTTGTATTTGTATCTATATTTGTTGAGGCAGAAAAATTATTTATATTTGTATTCGAATAAAATTGGAAATAGGCGTAAAAATCCAGTTTTTGTTTTTATTACACTTTTAATTTTAGGATATTAAAGTGTTAAAATAAGTGTTAATGAATAATCTTACGAAGGAGGTCCCCACACAGGGTCTCAAACTTGAGTCTCCCAGATCATACACGACTAAAACTTTGGTCATTGCAATTGTGCGGACAGACCTGTAGGCATTTATATACCCATAACACAGTGTGTAACATATAGAGAAGAGCTTCAAAGGCAATTCTTGCTTTGCACTTTTCATTTACTGCCTATTTTTTACAACTTAACTTTATGGAAAGGAGAAGGGGAATAATAGGTTATGGAGAGTCCCTTGGGAGCACTTTACCCATGTCAGTAGTTCAGCTTTATCTCTGGGGAACACCCCTAACTCTGGGAGTGATGTCTAAATTAGGAAATGTGCGTCATGCAGCAGCTGGATGTGACTCCCCTTGTTGAGACCTGCTGATAGACTTAACAGCAGAGCAGAGCAAATATTTGTACAAAATAAATGTTAGTAAAATTCCCACTATTTGTACTTTGCTGAATAACATATTTGTATTCGGGCACACCCAGTGGTATAGTTGAAAGTACAGTATTTCCCTCTGAATTGTAGTAGGATAGAAGCATAAATCAGCGGTGTAAAGTAGTGTGAAGTGCCTCAAAATTGTACAGTAGGTACAGTACTTGAGTAAATGTTACTTTCCACCACTGTTAAACTACAACCTGTTTTAAAGACAAAAAAAACATACAAAATAAAGATTTCAACTCATTAATCCATTAATGTCTATGCAAAATGTCCCCGTTAAAGATCTTTCTACTGAGGACTTATTAACAAGTCTGCTCAAACATTAAATTATCTCATATTCATGTCTGATGTTTGGAGGTTCCCATCCCATTTCACCACTGATATGACTATATCCACTTAAGTTAGTCCACACTATTAAAGCAAACATTTGTACAGGCTTTGCTTTAATCTAACCCATTTGTCTTCATCATTTGAATTTAGCGTAATGCTCTATAGGATGGATAGCTGCTCATTAGTGCTGTTGCTCTGCACTTTTCTATGCAGTGTGAATTTAAATTATCACTCTGAAATGCTGCATGTAAATTATGATTATGTAAGTGTGCAGCGTTGTTAAATTGATTGCAAGAGAGCAATATACAAGAGCCAGTTTCACAGTGCGTCTTTGATCCTTTCCCTCCATCACACCTGTGTACAGTTGGCTCTGCCTAAGACTCTGGATCAACAGTGACATCTAGTGTAATAGTTTAGAGAAGCTCTGTAATGCCATTTATCAAACATTCTAACATCCTTTTCTCTCCATCTGACTGGCAGATTGAACAGGAACGTATTGACAAAATCTGGCCCAAACTCCGTGTGTTGGCTCGATCTTCGCCAACCGACAAACACACACTGGTCAAAGGTGAGTCTAAGGTTTATTACCCCAAACACACACACATTCATTTGCACACACTTTTTACTACAGGCTCTCTTTCCTCCCTGTTTATGTCCAGGCATCATTGACAGTAGCATCATAGAACAGAGGCAGGTTGTCGCAGTAACAGGAGATGGAACCAATGATGGGCCAGCTTTGAAGAAGGCTGATGTGGGCTTTGCCATGGTAACCTGAAATATTATTCGCCATTATTGTTTATTTGATGTTCCATTTTGGGGATCAAATTCTCCCTGATGCACAGTTTTAAAAACATCGATCCTCTCTTATCCCACAATCTTTTCAACAAATATTCTTTTTCTATCACAGCACCGTGGTAACACTTAAGGCAGGACAACACAGTGTTGAGACAGCAGCACTCCAAAATAATTTGAATGCTTCATTGCTCGCATGAATCATGTCATGACTCTCTGTCCCTCCTCCTCACTCTGTCTCAATCTCCATCAGGGTATTGCGGGGACAGATGTGGCTAAAGAGGCATCTGACATCATCCTGACTGATGACAACTTCAGCAGCATTGTGAAGGCGGTGATGTGGGGACGAAATGTCTACGACAGCATCTCCAAGTTCCTGCAGTTCCAGCTCACGGTCAATGTAGTGGCTGTCATAGTGGCCTTCACCGGGGCCTGCATCACTCAGGTAGATGGATATGTGAATAAACATACACACACAGCCTGACACACACATGCATTCCTACACACACACATAAAAGACATGCAGGCATCACTCCTGTGAACATCATTCACCCTATATCTGCTAAGACACTGGGATGCTTTTACACAATTAATTTGACAAGCTTACATTATTAATTTCTAGGTGACATTGTGGGTGTATGTGATGTGCTTTTGTGCGTAGCTTTGTATTTTGTATAATGTGTCCTGTGTGTTTTTTTCTTTGTACTGTTTGTTATTGTGCTGTTATATGTTTTATTTGTAAGGGACTGCAGATGAAAATTAGCTTTAAAGCTAACTCTGGTGCAGTATATCAAATGTTAACATTTATGTTTAAAACTGTACATTGTACCAATAAATACAATACAACATTTACTCATGATGTAAGCAGAGAGACACTGACTCACACAGAAACACATTTATGTTCACCTATGCATGATATGCAAAGAATATCTACTTGCACATGTATGTGCATACAGTATGTATTAGAATTATTGTTATTATTGAGGTTTATCCTGACTTTTTGATCCTTCAACGATAGGGTCAAATCAAGCTCTGTTACCATGGCAAGTAACCCAGCAGAACGAACCTGCAAGTCTCTGGTCTGGCTTCCAGATCAAAACCCATTAATGAACTGCATCTTCTTTCTAGCCAAAAAAAGTTAAAATAATAAATGAATATACATTTTAAAAATGCAGTCACTTTTTACCGGAGCCAAATTTTCTTTTTTTAAATGATTCTTTATAATGGAAATAAAAGATACAATTGAAATTAAATCTGCAAACATTGATGAACGGGCCCTCACACCGCTACTGGAGGACTGCTGACACAGCTCTGAATCAGGATTATCGGACATTGTGTGAATGGGTAAAATATTATATTCTGTGTGCAGTATGTGGCGCTGGCAGATGACATATTGGAAATTGTGTATACATTTGATGAACTATGTGTCATTTAGGCTTCACTTCCTGTTGCCCGTAGGCAATACTGCATAAGTGTAATATTAATGCACCAATACATTTACCAGTGGGCAAATGGCATGGATATACATTTTCATGAATATTAATGTATGAGATAAATATACCTTCCTGTGTCCACTATGTGGTACCAGACAACACCCACTAATAATGCCTCATGTTGCTGTATATCATGTGTAGACCACATCATGTAAATTTCATGTAAATTGGATGTTTGTCAAATAAGACTGACTTCCTCTTGCCAAGTTTTATGAGTTTTCAAGCATCCCTAGGCCCTCGAAAACAGCTTCCCATTTCATGGCGAACAATGCATCGCCATGGCAACAGCTTTTGGTGAAAACTCAAATGCTTCAGTATTTAGCTGTCCAAATTTTAGGTGGATCTGGTTAAGCTGATAGGAGTAGTTAGTAAATGAAGGGTGCTTATGACTTCCTGTTTCCAGTGGGTGGCGCTGTGATTATGATTTAATATTGGCCTGTACATGTCGTCAGACCGGGAGTCTTATCAAGCTGGACTTTGGGGAAGATCTAACGATGTGGAGTCAAGTTACAACAGTTTGTATTTTCATGTTGACACATCAAAATTCGCCATGTCATCAAGGTATCTGTATTCCATGAAAACTCACAAGATTCACAATAAAGCATCACCAAGGTCTTATGGGTTTTCTGACCAAATTTGATGTGGATCTGGTCAAGGTCCTGGGCAGAGCTCATGAAAATACAGAGACTGTAACTTCCAGTTGTCAGTAGGTGGCGCTATGACTATGACTCAATATTGACATGTAGATGTGTTCAGGACAGGATTCTTGGTGAGAAATTTGGTGCAGGTTGGACAATGTGCATTCAAGCTACAGCAACCTCCTGCTTCATGGCAAAACATCAAAGTTTGCCGCATTGCCATGGCAAGGGCATTCAGCGAAAACTCTAGATTTTGATAAGTTTTGATCACAAACTAGTCTAGATGACACACACTGATTTTGAAGTCGTTATGATAAATTGTATAGGAGGAATACAAAATCGCCAAAATTGAGCGCTACATTCAAAATGGCCGACTTCCTGTTGGGTTTAAGCTATGGGTCCAAGAGACTTTTTTGTGCGCCCTGGCATAATACACGTGTGTACTGATTTTCATACATGTAGGTTTAACCTGGCGCAGGGGCTGCTCAGTTGAAATATTGTAGGGGGCGCTGTAGAGCCATTCTGCCACACCCATGCCTGCCACCTCTACAGTATTACAGACTTTAAGACCTGTCATGTGTGTGCAAAGTTGTGAGTTTTCAAGAATGTCTAGCCCCTTAAAAACAGCTTCGTATTTTGTGGCGAACAATGTGTTGCCATGGCAGCGGCTTTTGATGAAAACTCAAAAGCTTCTATTGTCATCAAGGTCTTACACCTTGACTGACCAAATTTTATGTGTTTCTGGCTAACCTGCTAGGAGTAGTAAGCAAAAGAGTGGCGCTTAAGACTTCCTGTTGCCAGTAGGTGGTATGACTATGACTCAAAATGAGTCTGTACTTGCCTTCAGACCAGGACCTTTATCAAGCATGGGAAATCTGGAAAAGATCTGATCAGATAGAGAAGTATTATAATTCATTCAGATACAATAGGGCCTTCACACTGCTAGGTGGCCGGGCCCTAATAATCCCTTCAAAAAACATTAGGTTCCTTGCACTTTCAGTGCCAAGGACCGTTGGGCCCCTGGCACTTTTGTGCTCAGGCCCTGATAACATTCTGGCCATAAAATAAGGCTTCAACTAATACAGTAGCAGGTCAGATGTAGCGACATCAGGAATGAATAAAATACATTGCATCAGTGTAGATAGACCTGGGTAGTCTGCGTATCCCTCTGCACACAGTGCAGTCGTTGGTTCCTGTTCTCCAGTGTCTGTAAAGGCACAACATACCATTGCTGCCACCAAATGTGGTGCAACCACCTCATGTATGTAAAAAGAAAAGCAGCGCAAGTACATGTTGTGTAGAAGTATCTGTGGGCAATAAATAGAAGAAATAAAAACACAAAAATGGAACAAGCCTGACTGATAGATTAACATGAAACAATACATCGAACTGAAATTAATGATTTAACACAAAAAAACTGTTCATGTTGGAAAAACAGGGCCTTGTGAAAAGAGAGAAAAGCAGCCTTTTTTCACAATCATCAATGCCGGGGTTAGTGACCCCAGACTCAGCTGAACTTGGTTGGTGATACAGGAAAATCTCTGCGAATCTCTCGGCAGGACTCTCCACTGAAGGCCGTGCAGATGCTGTGGGTGAATCTGATCATGGACACGTTTGCTTCTCTGGCCCTGGCCACTGAGCCCCCCACTGAGGCTCTGTTGCTACGGAAACCATATGGCCGGAACAACCCGCTCATCTCCCTCACCATGATGAAGAACATCCTAGGCCACGGAGTGTACCAGCTGGTCATCATCTTCACTCTGCTGTTCATAGGTGCACGCACACACACACACACACAAGACACAAACAAACACACAAACACCTGAGCAGCTATGGTGTTCAGAAGTTTATTTGTCCTGGAGCAGATCAAACACACATCCTAGTCAACAACATGTGGTGGAAGTTGACCGAATAAATGAGACCAACACAGAGAAATTTGTCTTTTATATTTATTAAGCTTTTGCACAGAAGGACCGAAACCCACAAAGTGACAGTCAGCGACCACGGAGGAATCAATGCTAAGTGCATCTTCATCAGAGTTTTTATATGCATAAGAACAAATAGTCAATAGTTACATTCAATGAGGGGAAAACACATCACTGATTAAATTAAGGCATTTCCCTAATGAAGGCTCAGATTAACATGAAAGGGTTAATGAGCAAGCTGGGCTATGTCTCAACCTTACATTATTAAGCATAAATGTAGCACACAGATCAGGAATTGTATTAAGAAAGACAGTCCATTTACAGTATCAGGGGTTCAAGCAAAGTTCAGCAGAAAGGCAGCCAGTCCTGCTTTCCACAAAACTGTAAAACACAGAGAATCACGCTTAAATGCAAAGGTTATACACTAAATGATCATTTTTATTTTTTTCCTCTACACAACACAGCAGGTAATTCTAACTCTTTTCACACCTCTCAATCTCCTCTTCTTCTTCAACCCTCTCTCCCTCACCTGTTTCGTGCCTCCAGGTGAGCGCATGTTTAACATTGACAGTGGCCGCAACGCTCCACTCCACTCCCCTCCATCTGAGCACTACACTATCATCTTCAACACCTTCGTCCTCATGCAGCTTTTCAACGAGATCAACGCTCGCAAGATCCACGGAGAGAGAAACGTCTTTGATGGCATATTTGCCAACCCCATCTTCTGCTCCATCGTTCTGGGGACCTTCGCCGTGCAGGTAAGGTTAACGCTTTCATGTTTCTTTAGATTTCTTTATTAGTGTGATACCAATAGTAAAGATAGAGGCAGGGAATACAGGGAGAAATTGAACTGAGGATGTTGCAGGCGCCACCTTAGTTGTGATATCTTGTTGAAGATTAGTTTTGATTGAGCCATCTGTGGTTGAAGTATATTAGGCCCAAAAAGATTCCCAGGATGCACTGCAGTTACCAAGACCACACTTTTTCCTGTTCAAAAATTGCTCTTGTGATTTGGTTCATGTTTATGATGAGTTTTCAAAGACAATATCCAATTTTCTTTGTGTGTGTAGTTTATTTTCAGAGGGCTTCTTGGACAGAATGATGTCAGTGCATACTGTGAAATATTTTCAAAATAATAATATTTATTTGTAATAATGTAAAAATATTTTTTAAAACATGCTCTACCAATCAGTTGAGATTGCCATAATATGGCTCACACTTTCTTTTTTCTGTTTATGTGTTATATTTGTTGAAATAAATACACTTATATTTTGAAATCCAATGTGATATTGCTGATGCTGATAACAATGATTCAACAAAGCAACATTTGTGAACATTGACTACGTAACTCTGATCACTGCAGTGCAACTTCAGCCCAAAATTTGTGTGCAGATTGAAATGTATAAGAAGTACAATACAATTGCTTTGTAGAATATCAGAAAAAAGAGGATCCGTCAACTGAAAAGCGGATGTGCTGTTGCACCAAAACATAGATGAACAAGTCTGATATGGTTCTACAAAAATTGAACTGCAATATTTATTTTATTTTTATTTTTTAAATTTAATTTATTCATCTTTTAAAGGATGTTTCATGTGTAGATTATATGTTAAATGTTTTATTTTAATGTTAAAAGTGTACTTTTACTGTTTCTATCAAGCTGTTTGGCTCATAATTGAAAAAACTGTGATGTGATGTCAGTTGAATAAAAATGTGGGGTTGTTTTTGATAATGCCCAACGGAGCTAAGAAATGCAAAAAAAAAATGTTGAAAGTCAAAGTGAGGTTGCGAAGTTGTAGAGATCAGAGGAGAAAAGGGAAGCTGGAGAAGACATAGAAAGGAGATAATTAATTGTGACCAGGTGATTGTGGTTGTCAGGGTGTATTGTATTGTATATGCAGCACCGATCTGCCTGTGCTGTCTTCCTCACTTTCCTTACTCAGGATCACATTGTAATCCCGGAAAGGCTGTAAACATACAGAACATGTATGTGATCATTCTCAGGCCTTGACATCTTGTTAATTGTCTTTCACGCTGTAACCTGATATTCTGTTCTATAAAGAGTCCGAACCACAGACGGGCTGTTTGTTGAATTTACTCACACTGAATACAGGAGAAATGCACTGAACAGGGAACTGTGAGTACAAACAAAGACAGAGTGAGAGATTGACAGAGAATAAGAGAGATGTTTTCCAAAACTCTTCAGTGCTCGTTGGTACTCTGAGTGAGATAAGAAATATAGATCCCTCCTCTCTGTAGAAAGATATTACTGTATGTATCTTACACTCAGTGAGATTTATGATGGTGCAATTTGGTGTCAAGATGATGTTGTCACTCTGATAAGCCTTGTTCCTGGTGTAAATGATCATGTTGCTGTTTAAAAGGCTGTCGCTACATCCACTGAGGCGTGCAGATCTGCAGCAGCAGTTTAATGACCCAGAATGGAAACAAGCCCATGATGGAACCATCACGAACATGCACTGGTTGTAGAAATTCACTCAATGTGTCATTTTTACTCAGTGTTATTATGTTGAGATGATGATGGTTGGGATGATTAATGTGGTTGAGGTCATATGTTCCCAGCTCTGAATGCCAGGGCGGGGTGGGATGTAGATAGAACTCATAACAACATAAAACCCCTCAAGAAATATATATATACAGTATATATACATGTTTATACAGTATATGCACAAATACATTATATACAGTATATGCAAGAAGTTCCAGTTGGTTCTGACTTGTGCCGATGACAAGTTCCTTCTTTTCCCCGGTGGCAGAACTGGCAAAGAGAGTGTTGATCCTTTCCTTAGATTTCTTTCCCCCCTTTTATTGTCATAAGCTTCGAGGAAAATACGTTTGTCATTGAGAGAAAATTACTTTCTTTCTCCCGTTATGATTTCAGGGTGCACGCAGCAGCAGCCTCAGGTGGGCAATAATGGTGCCACAGCCGCTTATCATGGGAGTAAAGTACAAAAAATAGAAATACCATAGTTTAAAATGCTTTTCAAACCAAATGTTGTTGTGTATAAACAGACCCAAACTGTAGGCGGATTATTTGAACAGTATAAATGTTGTATAAGAATGAAGCTTTTTGATCCAAATAAGCAGCTGATCACTGTAACCGTGATCACTATAAGCAGTTTCCATTGTATACATTTAAACACAGCAGAAGATCTGTTCGGATGTCCCTTATCCTACAGACGCCATTCAAACTTTAAAATGTTCACAAAACTTTGAATTTTCAAAGTTATCAGATTGTTTAGTGATATCTGTTGTAGTTTTTCAGCAATTTAAGCCCAAAGTCAGGGGTTTGGCAGACTTTGTCAGGTCTCACCAGTGTGTCATGTGATCAGGCACAGTGGAGAGCACAGATATTTTTAGACCAGAGATGTTTTTCTAAACTGCTGTCACTCCCACAATTTTAACTCCTCAAGCACATATGTTGCCTCAGTATGTTGCCACAAGCCTCCTCTCTCTCAAAATGTAAATACATTTCACATAGGACTTATAGTTTTTGAGATCAGAACCTTAATTGATAGAGTGTCATGTTCTCATTGACTACAATACAGTCTGCAGGATGTGTGTCTCCTCTCACTCCGGTTTCTTAAACTTACAGATTCTCTCTTCCTTCAAACACTTTTTACACACATCATTCATTCTCATGTTAAACTAGTCTTGCTTTCACCAATGATGTACAAAGTTCAAGCTCTAGTTTGAGACAAATACATTTTACTCATCAAAATGGAGATTTTTGCCTCTCATTTTTGTGAATGTCTGTTGGCTCAGTGGTTTAGAACACTGTTCTCTGATCAGCTTCACCTTAGATGACAAGGTTGTGTGTTTGATACCCGCTCTCTGCAGTGCTACTCATAATATTGCTCTCATTTACAAGGTTGCTTTACATCTCTATCATGTACTGTAGTCAATTCCTCTTTAGCTTACATTAACATCACTACCTAAAATGTGGATTGCTATTATTGTTAAATACATCTTTTCCAATTCTACAGATCCTGTCTGAGTAGTCCAGTGGTTTAAGTTCATGTCACTTTTCAACTCCTTTCAGATCCAAAGGTTGTGAGTTCTAGCCCTGATTAGGGCAGAACTCAGTAGAGTAGAAAGATGAAGGAGTCCAGGTGATGTCAATCTGCTTAATGAGCTGAGCTGAACTGCTTTTTTGTCAATTTCATGCAGTTGACAGACTAAACACCAAAATCTGGCCAGGTATTGCTATGTGACATGTTAGTTCAGTCCATAGCATGTTTGTCTTACAAACATGAGGGTGTATGTTCAATTCCACCCATTGCTGATTTTAATCTTGGTAGATTTTTCAATACTCTTCAGCTTCCAGTTATGCAATCTAAATTCACTTTCAGCAATCACACACAATTTCTACAGAAATTGCATTTTCTAGTTTAATTTTCTTAACAGCTCAAACAAATTGAGTGAATGAATGAATAAATAGCTTCAAAACAATGTTGGCACACTTTTATTTCTTAAATTAAAATGCTAAGCTTTTAAATAAAAGGGTTCACTCCAAACAAAAGTGACCATGAATAAAATGGGGGATTAACTGAAATAGGTGTTTTTTCTAAAAGTCCCTCACAGCACCTCTCTGGTCGATTCACAGCGACAGTTAAGTGACAAATCATCAACAGACCCAACTTTTAAAAGACAACTGGTCATCCTCCACTCCACCTGTCATACTGAAAAGCACCTGTCCAGATGTCTTAAAAGCAGTAATGCGCTGGTTTATATTCAATGTGTGCATCAGTGTTGCATTTTAAACAGTTTGACCTCTGTTAGACCTGTGAGTGATCTGAGTCTCGTGCAGATTAGAGATCTGTGAATGGCAGACAGAGGATATAGAACAGATGTGCTCATGGGCATAAAGACTGGAAGTAAAAAAATCTGCCAAGCAGTCCTTCTAAAACTTGCTAATTTACACGTTAAGTCACTGCACCTGAAGAGATGATCACTTATAAATATAAATATAAAATAAAATATACTGTAAATATACTGTAATACTGCCTGTGTTAAAACACTTCCTCATCAATCATGAAAGACTACACAGTACAGATGTTGACTGTTGACGCATCCTGGTGTTCTTCTTCTGTTGTTTTTTTACAGTACAGTGTGTGATTTCTGTAGCAGAGATAGGTGGTTCAGCGCTGGTTTGTCCCTCGACATCGTGCTTGTATGTGTGACAATAATGACGTGCTTCTCTGTGTTTCTGCTTCAGATCGTGATTGTGCAGTGGGGAGGGAAGCCCTTCAGCTGTGCCCCTCTCAACATGGAGCAGTGGCTCTGGTGTCTGTTCGTGGGAGTTGGAGAGCTGCTCTGGGGGCAGGTAAGCAGATCATCAGCCTGCTGAGTCAGACCGCACTGAGCAAGTGTAGGCTGGCAGGCCTGGTTTACCTAGAGTTTCCCCTGAGGTGAGGCTAAGGAAACGTTATCACACTGACATTAAATAACACTCCATTCTATTCTGCTTGTGCTGAAAGTGACAGTTGAAATAACCAGGTATTATCTGATCCACTATGTGTGTATGAGTACAGGTAGGAAAAGCTCCCAGCTACTCAGTAAAACACCTCACTAGCATCACTTTTGGTCAAATGACATTGTAACAAACCTGGTTTCCAGGTGATCGCCACGGTACCGACGGAGCGGCTGCCATGCCTGAAGGAGGCGGGTCTGGGCCTGGAGCCGGGGGAGGAGGAAGGAGAGGAGCTGGCAGAGGATGAGGAGGAGATCGACTGCGCGGAGAGAGAGCTGCGTCGTGGACAGATCCTCTGGTTCAGAGGCCTCAACCGCATCCAGACCCAGGTACCATTTGACCAGGCCTCCAAAACAAACCATAACCTAAACTTTTTCATAGGACGACATGTGCAAAGGTATCCAGACACCACAGCACCTCAACCAGAAGCTTCTCTCGGTCATGATACACAAGCAGTTTGTTTAAGGCCTCTTACAGTTAGATGGGTAATGATGTTAAACAAGGATAAATTAAAAGCAAAGACAATATTTTAAATCACAAATAAGATTTTTAAGTGTTGCACTTTTAAGTGTTTTAGTGCTTATGATGAAATGATGCCTAAATAAACTGCCAGTATCATGACCTTTACACACTAACAGAAGAGACTTTTGGAAAGAAAGAAAGTGTTCCACTAAACAATCTACTGCATTATTGTGATTTAGTTGATCACTGAAGATTGTTTTTTTAATTATTGTTTGACTCTTCCTTGACAGATGTACAGTTTTAGATAAGTGAAAACACTGTGTCTCATTTGCTCTCACTCTTCAAAAGTCAGTCTCTCTCTCGCTCTCTGTCTTGTTCTTCTCACTCGGGCCAAACATAATGATTCAAGTTTTTTTTTTCTCTCCAACACAGCTGAGTTTTCTGTTCATGAAATGTCATGAAAATGGTTTTCTCTAACTCGGAAGCGGTATTTTAAGAGAGAAACCTAAACGCTGTGACTGGGTGTGTGTGTCTGTGGATGTGTGTTAAAGCTAAGTAGACAGGCTATTGTTGACTTGTGTGATGAATTTAATTGATTGATTCTCGTGCTGCTATTGGGTGAAATCGGATGTTAAGACATCAAAACGGCATCAACGTGAACAACGGTCTGCTTACAGCCTCCCAGCAGCGTTAGAGAGGCAGACTCTCAGCTGAAGTGCCTGTCTTAAAGCGGTCAGTTTTTCATGTAGAGGGTTCGGTCTGAGTGTCTAGGCAACACATGCAAGCACACACGCATAACCCCATACATACACATGCAGCATTAAAAGGCTGTCATTTCTACTGTGACAGGAAATGTTTTAAAGGGACTACAACACACACACACTCACACAGACACACTAAGATCGGCCTTTCCTGCCCTCACTGAGTGCTGCTGTTTTGTCTCTGTCCTGCAGATGGAGGTAGTGAGCACGTTCAAGCGAAGCGGTTCGTTTCAGGGAGCGGTGAGACGGCGCTCCTCTGTGCTCAGTCAGCTACACGACGTAAACACTATCTCTACCCCCTCTCATGTAGCTCTCTCCACCGCAACAGCCAATACCAGCCCAGCCCCTGGGAGTGAGTCCGCCGAACGCATGTACACACATACACACACACACAAACTGTACACACACTCGCAGTCACTTTCTCTCTTTCACACTCATTCAGAGACACAAACACACACACACACTCTGCTGCACGGCACGTGGACTGCAGTATTTTACTCTCTATGATTGTGTCCCCCTTCCGGCTCGCTCGCTGCTCATGTGTTTGCAATGTCTCCTCTATTCTTTTTTTCTTATTCCCCCCTTTTCAAACAGCACCCAGTCCCGACCAGCTGTGCAATCATGGTCCGGTCTGGTCCAAATCCAGATCCGGTCCCAGTCCAGAGTCCGTTTTGTTGTTCAGTGTTGTTGGGGTGCGGGAGGCGGCTTGCTGTTCTCTCTCTGTCTGAGGCATCCTGACAGAAGCAGATTCTTTATAAAGAAAGAAAGTGACTCATGTTTCATAGAAAGAAAAGAGGAAAATTAAAGCTATGAAAACAGTTTGGCATACTCCGACAAAGGTGAGGATGCACCCTCAAGTTCAGAGAGCAAACGGCAGCTCCTCCTGCGCCATGTGTTATTTCCTGTTTGTGAATGAGGTCAAGCGTGGTTGCTGTGGTTGACCCCAGCTGTAAACTAATGTAAAGGAGTGCTGTCATTTTTTTCTCTAAAAACACAAAAGGATATAGTATCACTGTAACAGTTCTGTGACTCCTATTATAGCAAATGCTACAATCAGGTTTCACTGCCATAGAATTCATACTCATTACCAAATGGCTTTCATATGGCTTTTTGCAATTCTCTAAACTGTAAACCTTCGAGTATAAAAGCTCCATCAAACACTGCTGTTTCCAAGCCTTCAGTAAAAAAAAAAAGTTCCCTCTTTCTCTATCACTCTTGCTTTTTTTTTCTTCTTCTGCCTCCTCTTACTTTTTTTTTTGGTTCAGCAATTGTTGTCAACTGGTTATTTCCGTAACAGTATTTCCAGCGCGGACGTCACAAGTTTGGCTGAAGTCTCCAAAAAGTCCTGATTTCTCTCTGTGTCCGGTCTGTCCCCCCCCCCCCCCCTCTCTCTCTCTCCCTCTATCTGTCTCTCTCTTCATCACAATTCTCTCCTCTTCCTTCTATATTTATGAGGTATTACAGGTTACCTGTTTGCTCCAAGTCAACAGAAATAATCTGCAAAATGTGTTCTACTTGTTCTTCATAAGTGGAGTTGTTCTTTTGTAGAGGTATTTAGATTTTACCAGATCTAAATACAGGCTCTTGTGTAGCATATTGATAAGATTTCTTTGGTAGGTTTCTCTTCATTTTTTTTTCCCTCTGTTTCTATTTTTTTGTATCTTACTTTTGTCCTTTACCTCATCCCTTTTTGTCATCGTGCCATCTCCTTACTAGAATAGCATCCATCCCTCATGTTTTCTCTTGATTTCTCTGTATGTCAGTTCTGTGCGTGTCTGTGTTTGCAAGTGTGTTTTACGTGTGCACTTGCTGACATATCCAAGAGCCGTAGTGTGACTTCTGTGTGTTCCTCTGTCAGTGTGTAAGTGTGTAAAAGTGCTGGAGTGTGCGTGTGTGTGTGCGTGTGTGTGTGCTTGTATGCGTGCATGCATGCGTGTGGTTGTGCTGTCTCCTCATTTGATTGTCTTCATCAGTCTTCTCAGTTGCTTCTCCTTACCTTCCTTGCTCTCTTTTGTCCATCCCCTCCTCCCATTCCACACTGCCTCCCTCCCCACGTTGCTCCATCACCTGTAGGTGTAGATTCAGAGAGGCTCCAGTCTGCGCTGCTGACACCTCATTGTCAGCTGTGATCATGCTGTACAGACACTAGGATTTACCTGAGCTTAAGTACTTTGGAAAAACATCCTTCTCCCTATCATTTTACAGCATGAATGTAATATGTAATTACACAGAGGACTCTGAGCTTTGACATATGTGCAACATTGTCTGGCTAATAGAGAGGAACTGGTAACATGAAGGTGTGGATAGAGGGATGTTCAGATCCCATCACTGCTAGCGCATCGCTTGCTTTTTCAATTCTTTCTCCTCAATTTGAAGAGCTTGTTGTGTCCAAATCTGTTACTCAGTGGTCATATGACATAAACATTTTTTCATCCTCTCGCGGTTCCCGATGAGAAACCAAATGGATTTGGACAAACAAATAGTACGAGGAGGCAAAATGAAGGAGCAAGCATTAATGTTGAGTTTAATGTGACCCAGGGGTCACCTCTGAATCACTTCATGTTGTATGGAGGAAAATAAAATCCCTCACGTTTGCTTTAGCTTTTAGGGTGGGGGTCAAAAAGAAACATAATTCAGGTCCAATACATTTCCAGCCACAGAAAAATATATTGATTATACTTAAAGGATAAGTCTTTTCTTATTGTCAACAAATCCCATGAAAAGACAATAACAACTGACCACTAACAAATATTGTGTGTATCCAAAGCTTGATAGAGCTCTACTGTTGTCCAAAAACTTTTAACAAGACTAAAAGACTACAACCATGCCAGCATCTCCGTGAGGCTGTACGAAGGCTCAGCAGTACTTTGAGCTACATTAGCAGGCTAACATGCTAATATTTAGCATGGTTTAGAGTGTTAGCATACTAAAACTTGCTAATTCACAAAAAAAACAAAGGGCAACTGAGGCTGATGGGAACATCGTTAGTTTTACAGGTACTTGGTTACATTAGAGAAATAAAAAGATGAAAAGTCAGGGAAACACCACAGTTATTGTTATATTATTAGGAGGAGAACGTTGTCTGTAATTGCATTACAGTCCATCCAATTGTTGCAACGTTTCATCTGCTGAAAATAACCCTTAACTGATGCACTATTTCCTACTGTTTGAGCAACGTTTACTGAGATTTAAAAAAATTAAACTGCACATTTATGATGCATTTTTAAATATTTATATTCTCAAGTAGAAACCGATGGGCTTTGGAGCGCCACACACAGGGTAGGGAAGTAAGAAAAAATTGAGAGATGGACTAACACTTTATGGAATTTGTTGACAATATCACAAATATAGAATATCACCAGCTTTAACCTTTAAGTGCTTTTTTTTTATGATTGCCTAAACTCTGGTGATATGGTCTTATGTACCAATCCCCGAGCAACAAACACGCACTACAAATGATTTCCTACTGTACGTGTTAGGAAGACAAACTGAGCTCTCTGCCTCCACTGCTGCTGCTCGTCCTCAGTTAGCTTCAGGGTCATTACTTTACTCCACTACCCAGAGCTCTTTGCAAAGCAGACCCAGCCCTCAGACTTGGCAACGTGCCCCATTGCAGTATGATTTGCGTAACTTCTGACGTCAACACCATCACCTTGCCGACTTTTATTGCCAAATCTATCATCACAGGGTAAGAAAAAAGCCCAGGCGTATCTGAAAGAAACATCTAAAATATTTAGCAAATGATATAAGAAAATGATTTGTGTTTCATGCTTTCATCCACCTGAGCTGTGCCGGACCATAGCGATCCCTCTGGATCATTTGAATCGATCTATGGATCTAGTTTGTTTTCATTTCAGACTGGGCTAGTTTCATCTACCTACAATTATGGTAAAGTTCAGAAAGATGGATATTAGAGTTTACTTTGGTCAGATCTCAAATCCATCCTCAGTTCCTCAGTTCTTTGCTGATGTTCTTCCATATTCAAAAATAAGATTTCACAGTCCACCCTCAGTTTTTGTTCCTTAAACGCATCGCGAGCAGGAAGCATGAAGAGAATATGCATTGAATTGAGGAAGGATTGCTGAGGTGTTGCTATGGATTAGAGCTCAGTCATCACATATCAAAGGGCGGGGTGCTGCTCAGAGTTGGACCACACAGTGGGGAAACGGGAGCCATTAACCAGTCATCTACCTCACAGCTTCTCCCTGTATTTATGTTGCAGTTTCTTCTCATCAGCAGTTGTTTTTTGCACACAGCAGCCCTTACCTTCCAGCGCCTATTTCCTCCTCATACTTTAACCATCATCGTTTTTCCATCAAGCACTGCTGAAAGAGCCAACAGGGAGAGAGGGAGAGAAAGAAAAAGTGGATGAGAGGAAATAAGTAACACAGCAGTGCCCTTACCTCCAGGCCTCTCTGGTCACAGTGTGGGAGTTATATACTCGAAAGTTTACTCTGTCCATGGAGACAAAATGAAAACAAACGCTGACAAAAGTGAGAAAAACATTCTGAAACCTTCTCAGTCTGCATGAGGTGCTTTTCTACTGTCTGACAGGCTCTTTGGAAAAACAGATAAGCACTGAACCTACTGCTTGACCGTCTGTCTGTCTGTATGTTTGTCTGTCTGTCTGTCTGTCTATCATAGATGCTAGAGTCACATATAGAGACTCCTCTTAGTTTGGCCAACTGCAGCACTGACCACCATTCAGCTGCCTGACCATCCACTTCTCATAAGTTTGGATTTCAGTTGGTGTTGCAGTTGACATAAAGCTTCTTCTCTGTAGGCCAAACTGTCTCTATGTAGGGCTCTGCCTGCCTGTGCCTGTCAGTATATTTGCATTGAACTGTCTCTTGTTTCTTTTGAGCTCATGCTGCTTCTTTTCCTCTGTTTGGGCTTGTGGGAGAAGGGTGCATGGACCAACTGCCATGTCAAAAGGAATGTGTTTACGCATGCATACCATACACTGCATAATGCACCTTGAAGTACACTCATAGACCTCACTCTCGTGTGTGTGTGTGTGTGTGTGTGTGTGTCAGAGAGAGAGACAGAAAGAGAGCATAAGTGACAGTGATTTGATTCAGCATGACCTGGCTGCCTCTATGTGTGACATTGAACCAAACACCTTCTGTTTCTAGTGATGTAACCAATCACATGCTGTTCTAACCTGCTGATTCTCTGTGATGTCACCTTTCTGTTTTTGTGAGACTTATTTTTTTATATTCTGCAGCAACTTCATCATCAGCATCATCATTATTTCAATCACTCCGCTCTCCTCTGTCTCACTGCTGCATGGTCGCAGTACATTTTGCACATGTGCATGTGTGAGTGTGTGAGTGTGTGTGTGTGTGTGTGTGCACAGAGATGCTGAGCGGCTGACTCACTGTCTGGCTGTGGATATGTTTGCGTGTATGAGCCAGCTCTCTTAAACAAACAGCAACCATGACTGACAACTTCCTGATGCATGCAGATGGCAACCACCCCACCAAGCCACATCATGAGGAAACAACTCAATTGTTGGTTCACTCGGTTACAACTGCTGCTGCATGTATGCTTTTGTGTGTGTGTGTGTGTGTGTGTGTGGTCACTGCTATAGGTTCTTGCCAATTTCTTATTTTATTGTACATTAAACTAACACACTCACTATTCCTGCTTCTTCTCCATCTGTGCCTAACAACCATCCTCATCTGTGTGTGTGTGTGCATGCTTTGAGCTAAGGTGCGAGTGTTTCCCCCCCACACATGCTGTCTTACCCCCCCTGACACACACACACACACACACATATTCAGACATGCCACATGTGTATGATGTGAAGTGTCTGCAGCTTCTGTGGTCTTTGTGATGGTGGCTACTGAATGCTCTCATTTTGTGAGGTCTGATTGGTGTGTGAGAACTGACAGAAACATGTCCTTAGCCAAACTCATTTTGAAACACTTTTTTTCATGTTTGTCTTTTGGAGATGCACAGGGTCAGGTGGACGCTCTCTTGATACTGAATTAGTCAAGATATTTGTATTACCAAAGCTGATTATAAAATCTGTGAAATGACCTTGATATTTTAAAAGGAATCATTTACTGGGCCAACATGACTTGATGACATGAGCATCTAAATATTGAAACTTTGCGGTGACAAGGTGAGGTTGAGGATACATTTACCTTTAAATTTAGTCATACCAAGAAGCTGTCTTCTCTGAATGAAGTCATACGTTCTATGATTTATGACTTAAATTTACTTATTATGACCTGATATGTTTTTTTTAATTTATCCATGACCAGAATGAATTTAGCTCAAACCTTGTCCACAGTTGTTCTTTCCTAAACATTTATGAACTGTCTCACATGACAAACAGGTAAAACTGATAGGTCCCATTTGTGCTTTTATCACCTAATCATCAGTTATTTTAAAGGAATAGCTTGACATTTGGGAAAATACACTTATTTGTGTTTTCTTGCTAAGAGTTAGATGTGAAGATGGATAGCACTCTCATGTCTGTACGGTAAATATGAAGCTACAGCCAGTAGCTGCTTAGCATAACTATTGGAAACATGAGAAAACAGCTAGCCCGCCTCTGTCTGAAGACAGCAAAATCTGCCTAGCACCTCTAAAGATCACTAATTGACATGTTATATCTTTGGAGTTTCTGCTGGTTGCTTGGCAACCTCATGGTGACGACAAGACTTCAAGAAGTTGCTACTCCTGGCCAAGAATAGTCTGGCACATAACCCTCCATAAAACATTTTTACGCTTTGGTTTTTGTTGGGATTAAACACAAAAGATATAATGTGTTAATTACTGAGCTTTAAAGGTGTTAGCAGGTGTATTTTGTTACTTTGTTACCAGGCTAGCTGTTTCCTATTTCAAGCCTTAATGCTAAGCTAAGCTTCATATTGAAGGGACAAATACAGGTTGTGTTGATCTTCCTGTCTAACTCTCAGCAAGAATTCCCCTAAATATTGAACTATTCCTGTAAGTTTTGCCTCAAAAGACTGTTGAGCCTTGGCCTATTTGGTTGAATCCAGCCAATAAAATGATTTTCAGCTTCCAGAGCTGCAGCAAAGATAAGTTGGTAGAAAATGAACAGAAATACCAATGTGACCGTTCAAAGTGACCTATAAAACCTGACTGCAGCCACCTGGCCCTGAGTGTCTGTCTGTCTGTCTGCTCGAGGACACAAGTCTGTCTGTCTCTGGGCTTCCATCGTCTGTATTTTCATTTTTTATTCTGACTTTCTCCTCTCTCTTTCTTGTGGTCTCTCCCTCATCTTTCTTCCTTTGGTCAGATGCGAGTGGTGAAAGCATTCCGTAGTTCGCTGTACGAGGGCCGGGAGAAACCGGAATCCCGCAACTCCATCCACAACTTCATGGCCCATCCAGAGTTCCTCATCAATGACCTCATCCACAATATCCCACTGATCGACGACACCGACGTGGACGATGAATCAGAGCTCAGCAGATACCAGCACCTGCACCCGGCCCTCCGCAAACCTCCGCCCCCTCCCACCCAGCCCCAGCCCCCGGCCCGCACCCACCCCACCCGCCCCTATCGCCAGTACAGCCTCCCGGTGACCCCGTGCAACCGAAACAACAACAACAACAGCAGCAGCAGCAGCAGCAGCAGCATCAGTTCAACGGTCACCCGAGGCAACAAACGCAGCACCAACGCAGTTACCCCCGTCATCCAGAGCCCCCATCACCACCGCCAACACCACCACAACCATAATGGCAGAGACAGGCTGTTGAAGCCATTCGCCCCTCACCTGGCCCACCTCTACTGCGTGGAAACCTCCTTATAACTGAGCTGAACTAGGGTTTAAGAGGGGGGGGAAAGGGAACAGAGTTCTTGGGGAGGGGAGGAAGGGGGGGCAGAAGAGAGGGCTGAGGACACACACATGACATTTCCATCTGATCTCCCTTACGACAAGCTAACAGGAGGGGGCAAAGGACAAGGGAGGTGCAGGAGGGAGTGGACAATGACCGGAGACTTCTGCTCGCAACTCCCTGGGAACATTGCGACTTTCCCGCCCTTTGCCCCTCTTGCTCCAGCCCTCTCAGTCTGACCTCCACCAACTCCCTATAACCCCACCTCCACCCTCTCAAACCCACCGCCGGTCTCTCTCAAACCCTCCCACCCCACCTCGACCTCACGCACACTCGTTTCACACACTCACAGTTCTGCTCTCTGCCACGTTGTCCTGAGTGACGGTGGGTCGGGGGACGGAGGAGGATAGACATCAAAAAAAAAAAAAAAAAATACACAGAACAAAGGTTCAGCAGAACAGGGCCATGTGGCTATGGGGGCTGACTCACTCTGTTTCTGTTCATCCTTAATGTTGTTGTCACTTTCCTTCCTGACATGACACCACAGTCACCAGTCATCATTGACCTGGCTGTAATCTGCAGCCACTTCCAAACCACTACTTTGTTTGCGATATAAGTAACACTTTGTTAAAGCTTTAACTAGACTTCTGTCATTTCCATCCTCTGATTCGTTTCTTTCTTAACATAATGGTGCTCATTCATTTCTTTCTTTTTACATTGCTTTATTTATTTATCTCTCTTTCTCTCAGCTTGTGAAATTTTTACTTTTTTTTTTAAATATGATTTTCTCATCTTTCATTCCTCTCTCTCTCTTTCAGTGTGTGTTGTGTATTGTCTTGTCTCTTCTGAAAAAAACAAAAACATAACAAAACAGAAATTGAAAATTTACTGTTCATTTGAACCTAATAGTTACTAGAATGGCTGCAAAAAAACACCTAAAGGAAGGGGATATATATATATATATATGTATATATATACATATATATATATATATATACATATATATATACACATATATAATGCCACCCCATAAGTCCACATGACCTGTAATCTGTAATACTGTCCACCATGCTGTGAGATGATAGTGTGTGGGATCTCACATTGATTTTAGTGTATACGTGTATACATACAGTACATTTACCCCATACAGCGCTAACATTTACAGCCTCCTGCCATGTTGAACTGATGAGTACATACGTGTAATATTTACGGACTTCACTCGGGACGAGCCCATGGGTGACGTCCTCTTCCAGTCACCTCATTTCCGTTCCTCCCTCCATCATCTTTCTCGCCGTTCCTCGGTTCGTTCGATTCCTTCACTCCGTCTCACTTCGTCTCATCTCGTCCCTTCTGGTCTTTCATTGGTGGGCGTGTGAAGCATTAACCCTTTAAATGCCATCAAACACACAATGCACAGGCGATGGCCCTTTAAGACTAACATGCACTCACTTCAAACCCACTCCTGCCCACGTGCCATCAATGTCATCTCCATCGTGTACCAGCGCCCTCTCTGTGAGTATTATGGACAGATAACGTTGTTTCATTTGGTGTTGGGTCGAGTCGTTTTTCAGAGAAGGTATAAAAAAACTGTTTAATGTTGAAAAGCAGCCAACCACTTGAGTCAATCAGGCCCGTGTCTAACGTCGGTGTTCAGTTTCGGCTGCTGAGATCTATCAGGTAAAACCAACGAGAGCTCGTTTGTCGTCGTGTCAAATACCGTGCATTCCTCACCATCATGATGACAGTTAGATAGTTGATCAGGAGCTTAAAGATAAAAGAACAGCCGAGAGTTACGTGAGAAGATGAGTGGTGAACGGTGTCGATCTTCTCCTCTAACCCTTGCCAAGAAAGCAAAGAAGCGTATTTCTCAAAATGCTTAACTTTTCCTTTAAGACATACGTTGAAGGTAATAATGCATAACAAACTGCATGAGCACACCCAAACAACAACAAAAAGAAAGATAAAAAAAAAACAAATCACAGAAAACATTTCAGTAACCATCCATGTGATGATGGGTGCCATGCTTGTGACATCACATTCCATCAGCTCACTGACTTCCATCTTAACATTCCATGGAACATACATTCCAAACAGGGTGTGAGAGTGCCCTCCTGTATCCCATGTTGCACTAGGTGTGGGTGAACCGCTGACTTCTTGTTGCCCTGGAAGTGCAACTGCAATTCAGTGCAAACCTGGAACACCCTCACCCTCACCCACACACACACACACACACACACATACACACACACACCACCACCACCACCAACCTCCTTCCCCCTTCCCTCAGTTGTCTCCTGTTGACTTCCCTGAGTTATCAACTGGTCCCACCACCAGAGAAAGACAAGGGCAGACAATATGCAACAGACTGCCATGTCAACACGTGTACCCAGATCAGAAATACAGTGTAACAGGGATAATCACACACATGCAAACACAGCGAGAGAACGTGTCTGTCCTGCTAGTTCTGTTTCAGGATGTGTGCAGGGCTCTCTGGGAATAACCTTACCTGTACAGAACTCTGTCTTCTTGAATGCTCATCATCATCGTCACCACCCGAACCTGACCCCCGTCTGCAGGCGGGTGGTGACATTGTATTGGTCTGTCTGTTTTTGAAGCATGCATTTGGTATCATTAATGTCACTCTTTATGTGTTGGTAAATCATTTAGGCTACTGTCACTACTGTGTGCTATGATCTCTCCACATCTGCTCTCTTCCTCTCTCTCTCTCTCTTCCTCTCTCTCTCTCTCTCTCACACACACACACACACACACCTATCCTATTAAAGTCTAACTTATTCTATTTCAGTACCTGTTAGCACAGCTCTATCAGTGCTCTCTGCGGTATACAAAACACACACACACACACACACACACATACACCGAACAGGCGGATTAATCTACAGTGGTGTAAATTTGACTGTCCAGTTCCAGCCATTTCTGTCCATCTGTCCAGCCACGTTACATCATGATGTTGTGAGATAGTTTCACAGAAGGCAAACACAATGTGAAAAAGAATATATTATATTTATCAAAATTATAAATTGTACAACTGCACCACTACTGTACAGATTGCCCCAAACGTGCACATGTGCATCTTTGATTTACAGGTACTATGTTCCTGTTACACTTTTTTTTTTTATGTTTCTTTCTTTTAATCCTTTTGCTTTTTGTAAAAAGAGGAACAACAAAACGGAAGCGCTTGTATATTATTATTATGATTATTGTTGGTTTTTCTCCACCGGTGCTCCCACTGATGGAAAAAGGACAGATGCATATTCTCCTGAGCATATTCTGAGGGCTGTGTTTTCTGTCCATTGAACAGCCCCTGAAGCGTGCAGAGGTGTAGAGATGCTTATAGTCTCTTAAGACCAGAGACACCACTCTGTAAATAGGGAACAGGAGATACAAATGTACCTCATTATGATCTAAAGGACTGGACAAAGTGGGGACCCAGGGATGATGGAGAACTGGAGGGTGACGCAGAGCTAGAGACTGCAGAAGTGCAATGCATCCACGGTGTGCATTGTTTAGGCTGCTCTTTTAGATCTGCTACAAGTATTTACTGCCATGTTACGATGGGAAGAAAACTGAAGGTTTTACATTATTCATTATACATACTGTTGTAAATACTGTGTGCGGAATGGTCCCCCTTGCACAATGCAGTGCTGTTCTGCAGACAGAAAATGCAGCCTTAACTGTGCTGAAATGAAAAGACCAAAAAAAGAAAAAAACAACAAAAAAAAAACAACTAAACATAAAGACTATTGAATATATTAAAGAGTTACCTGCCTGTTATTTAAGCGAATAAATATATATGAGAAAGAACACACCTGTATACTGTAGACTAAATCTGTATGGAAATCTAAGAGAATTTAATGGGAATTAAGTCCAACACCTTTTGTCTGTATGAAAGAAAAAATACATCAAAGTATTCTACAATAATAACTTTGACAAAGTCTGTGTGGTCCTGTGTTGTTTGTTCACACCGATGCAAGACTGTACTGTACTTCATGTTTTTACAGAGGTGCAGCATTTATTTTCAACAAAGTGCCTAACAGCTGACTGGAATATTCATTTAACCAGAACATATTAAGTCTGACAATGACAAATCTAATGAAAATCACAAAGGGGCCCAAACCAACAAAGCTGTTATGGTGAAGGTGCAGGGCCAAAAACCTTTCTCCAATAGGCCCTTTTCACAGCAGACATTATGATTTGTGAAACACAGGTATAATTAATAACATCCAAAATGGCTGGATTCCATCTAGGTGTTTGATTTAGATTTTGGCATATAATACTATATCCATGTGTCATCTGTATATGGTTACTTCATCTCATTTTTTCTTGTTAGTATTTAAGGATCTGTGTGTTTTGACAAATGTATGCACAGGCAGGCGTTTTGGTAGTCTAACTAGATATCAGTGCTGAAATAACTGCAGTTACTCAAATACTGTAGTTAACTACAATTTTGAGGTACTCGTATTTCTGCTACTTTATACTTCTACTCCACAACATTTTTTGTTCTTTTAACGTATTTACCTGTCAGCTACAGTTCCTGGTTACTTAAAACAAAAACCTATGATAAACTTGTAAAATATGTAGCATGGCAGATTTCAGATGTCTTTAAGTTGTGTAGAGATTTCCCCTCTAAACTTCCCAGATGGTTTCATTTGAATCTATAGTGGAAAATTGCTTAATCACTCAATGTCTTATTTTATACATCAAAGAACTAAGTTCTGAATAGACACAGCACAGAGGAATTTGAAAAAGGTGTGGAACACAAACTAACACTAAACTGAACTTAACACTATTTGTAACATGTATGATATATACAAGAAATACATTAAATGAGAACCTACTATTCAGTTTTCTCTCAAAAATCAAAGACCCAAAGATGTCAAATTGTCCAGTATATGAAAAGATTAGAGAACATGTAGAAAAGAAAACAAATTTGTGTAGCAGAACTTTTATTTTCTACTTTTGCCTCCCATTAATCATCTGACTACCCCTCAGATTTATCTGGTGACCCTTTAGAGGGACCAACTCCTAGATCGGGAACCTGGACAAAACTACCTAACAGTACATTAAAACTAGTGCCACCATGACCGCCTGCAACAGTAACATGCTGCTTACACGGTGATGTATTAGTGTTAACAATTGAAGAATGTGATATACTGTATAATTTGACATATCTGTCACAGCTAGGGGGCATTTTTCTTTAATTACTAGTACATTTGTTGATAATTCTTATGCAGGATTTTGAATGAAGAACTTTTAGTTGTAATGGAGTATATTTACCCTCTGCTTTTTAAATGCCCCCCCCCCCCCCCCCCCCCAAAAAATGATGTCAGAAAAAAATTAAGAAATCATTTAATATGTCTATCTTCTACATTCCACTCCCACTGCTATGTCTTACTGGTAAACCTAAATGGAATGGGACCATCAGTCATGTAATTAGTTCCACCTGTGCCTTTTCTGATGTGACCTGTCAACATGTCTGCTGTGACAAACGTTGATTATGGCTTTAGGACTCAAGCCGTGTCCAAGCCTCCACTCATTCATCCTCCACGTCTGAGAACGTCTTCACTCAGATAAGTGTATAACATTAATAAACGGTACACTTTTGTGCATTCTTTTTCATTTATAAAGCTATGTCGTGGCTGGGAAATCCTGAACCTTAGGTGAGATGACCACATGTTGCTCTGACATGCACAGATCTCTCAGTAGGTGCACGATGTCATAGACTAGTGACTTTCACCAGTTTTCACCCTCTAGGAAAGTAACATATTTCCATTTCATGAACTCTTGTGGACATTTTGGTGCATCTAATAACACTGATGATGGCTACATTGTTGTTGTGTTCACATTGTTGTTCACTGGTACACCTACATGTAACACAGCCTTTATCTATATATTAGTTGCACCTGTCATGATAAAAGTCAGTTGGTTTAAAGATACAGTCCAGAAATGCATCATGTCTCATGACTGCCACATCTTACTTCATTAGATACAGTAGATGTGCTTATATTGTGGATGTAGACATTTTCTGTTTGAAGTGTACCTTTCAATAGTTTTCACCGTAGAAATTTTGACTTAAAAATGATTCCAGTGTCCCATTAAGCAATGACAGTATCAGGAGGATCTTCTATCAACCATGTGTATTAGTTTTGTGCTTAAATCCATGCACATGCTCATTTCTATGTATAGAATTCAATTACAGATAGTCAAACCCCAACTCCACTGTCAATCATGTAATGGCATTGTCAGGTATAACTCATGAAGATGTACATTTCGTCTGAAAATGTGGAGAACGGTATAAAACAGCAGTAAGAACGCAGGAACACAAACAATGTGACTAATTTCTAGGAGTCTAAACCAAGTTTCCCACATGCTTGTTGCCCTCATTGTCTGGATCTTTCCCATTTGTGTCTTTTGTCCACAAGCTACTAGGACTTTCAGAGATGTTGCTGACCATATTTGGCATTCTGGGGGCGTTTCTATGTAAATGAGCATACAATCATCACAAACAGGTGAGATATATTATTTTATTTCATTTGATTAAGTTGCACGTGTGCATGCTTACCACCAATGTTCTTGTTTGTACGGACAGGTCCAACATACATTTAGAGGCCCCAGCACCCTACAATGAAACCAGTTTAATGGAATTCAACCACCTGGACTTTTCCTCCTGTGACATGTCAAAATGTCTCCTGTGAAAAATGCTTAGGACGGGTGAACTGCTGACTGATTGTAACACATCAACTTTTAGATTTCTGTGTAGGGAAGCACTTGTAAATGATGCAGAGCTCTCTGCCTAGACCTGCTATTGGGAATCATTTCTACACCCGGCCAAGCATCAACAAATCATCAAAATCCATAAAAGCATCCCACATACAAATGCTGGAGGTGAACTCTGTGACCCTTCTCGATGCTCAACACCTACTTGCTACAGCAAAACGCACACCACACAATACAGTGTGTATAATGTTACCAAATATCCTCATCCCTGTTATGAAATTCTGTAGTGTTGCATTTAAACCATTGGAAATAGGTCACAGTCAGTTGACTCCTGCAGCTTAAAACATACATCGAAACTACTGTAAAAATGCATCGAAGTTAAAAATTTAAATTGCCAATTGACTTGAAGTTGTCTCTCAAACATTGACTTGCATTTGTCATTTGTTTAAATCTGGCAATCAGCACTTTCATGAAATATCCAGGCACCTATCAGTTTACAGGGAACAGCCTTTAAGGTCAATATGAAATGAAAAATGCCTTTAAAACCATGTGACATCACATCCCCGTTCATACTGTGCACCTATTTAACAATACATGCCCAATGAATTACAAAAAACCCATTTCTTTGTATTTTTTTTACATCAAAATCAAATCATGTTTCTTCCTGTAAAACAAAATATGATGTGTGCTTATGTAGGCTTGAACCAACCAATTTCAACCAATAACCAACATTACATCCTGCCTGTCTATCCTGTTTCATTTGGTCATAATACGTCATAAGGTGGTTCGATACTCTTGAAATGCTATTTCATCCGGACTTTAAATCAAGTGAAAGTTCAAGTCCTTTTGTTATCTTTGTCCTTGAGGTATTAACTCACTGACATAAGGTAACGTCAGTGATTATAATCCAATATTTTTTGTCAAATTCAGCACATATCTCCTCATGGTCTGCTTGCTGTCCCCTCTGTGTGTGTGTGTGCTGTTCATACACAGCACTGGCTCTGTAAACACAGTGGCTCCACATAAACCACATAACACTATTCCAGTCAATCAGCAGGGAGCATTCCTGCTCTTGCACAGGATAGGTGGAAGTCATCAGAGCAGCTGTCTGTGCAAGGACATGAGTCTCATCTCCAGCAGGCGTTGAATGGTGGGGGGAGGGCTGGCCAACTGGAGCGAGGAAGGCCGTGGCCAATTCACATAGGAACCGTTTTGTCACAGAGCAGATATGCTTCCACTTTAATTAAATGTATCAATCCACACTGAATCCGAGACTGACTAACCGCCTGCCTGCAACCATTTTGGTTCAGTACATTTCTGCCAGCCTGCTGAAGGCAGTTTGTCCTCCAGGAGCTGCAGCTGACATACAGCTGCTTCTGTGGACAGATGCTGAATGCAGGTCGAGTGAGAAGCGGGAAGGCCACAGAGAGGTGGAGTGTGTGGATGGACTGGAGACTATTATTTTTCCCCGCTTGTGATATTATGTGAGAAGTGATGCATTGCTCTGGATTCTGCAATATTTCTCTTTTGGTCATTGCCTTGGCAATGCCTGTACATTCTTTTTTTTTTTTGGGGGGGGGGGGGGGGGGCTTCTGAAGGAGCATGAAGGGAGGGGTTTATTTTATTTGTTTGTTGTTTAGTTCAAATAATCCTTCTCCAGAATGACTGACTCTCCCTTCAACTAGTCTTCCAAACACCAGAGGAGATAAAAACAAGCTGAGCCATGAGGAGGATGTCTACAAATTTAAATTTTGTATTCTACATATGATATGTGCAGTAACCAGGATTACCACCTGATTTCAGTATTCTCATTATTCTAATGTCACTGACTGCCCACATATCATTTACCAACTTCACAGTCAATGCCAGAGACCAGTTATCTTCTGTCATAGCAACTCTTAGCCAGAATGTTAGCTGTTAGCTCAGTTATTATTCTCCAGCATACATTCTTGGTAGCTGCTGACATTTCGGCATCGTGTTTTTGCTTGTCTTTCACGCAGATTATGTTCTACAGTGGTTTACATTAACACAACTGAATAACATTTGAAGGCTGAAATTCTGCAGTGTCCCATATTGTAAGTTTTAGCCCACATGCTACAAGTCACACAAGCTACAAAAATGTTGTACTTCATTCTGAATGCATTTCTGCAGTATAAGTCACTATTCTCCAATTCCAATGGTTATCAGTGTGTGCGTGTTTATGTAAATGTTTAAAAATGTAGAAATTACTTTTTAAACTACATTGATAATTTAGATAATTAAGTTTGTAAAATTTATGTTTCTACGAGTGCTATTAGTTTAATTGTAATTTTTTGGCTTTCTGACAAGGTTTGCATTGATATAGATATATGCGCCTTGATTCTTAAATCTATATTAGACCAAGGAAATGATCATATTTCATCTTGCACAATTTGATAGAGCTGTTGTAAAGTTGTTTTTTGCTGTTAAAATATTACTTTTACATTTTGTAAAATATTCCTATTTGCCAAGACTTTGATAGGAAGATCGATACAGCTTTCATATCTGTGCAATAAATATGAAGCTAGTCAGCAGTGAGTTAGCTTTGTATAAATACTGGAAACAAGGGGAAATAGCATGCCTGCCTCTGCCTTAGGCTTCCAAAAGTGGCCTACCAACACCTCTTTATTTAATCCATTAAATAAAGGAGATATATATTTTACAGTGCTGGTAGGCAGGTTTTTTCCTCCAGACTAGCTGTTTCCAACTTTTATGCTAAGCTAAGCTAACCTGCTGGCTCTTGTTTCTTATTAACAGATAGAAATGAGGTAATGGTATCAATCTTCTCATTGAACTCTAACCAAGAAAGCGGCAAAAAAAGAAGATCTGAACCAGAACTTCATACAAGTGCATGAAAGCACCTTCTTGGGAGTCTGTTGAGTACGTGCAGTAACTGCATTAGCACACAAAGACAACATAACGATGACAAAACATGAAGAGCATGTTATTCACTATGGAGGTTACCAATTTCAAACAACTTGTGTCTATTCACTTTGATTTTTGTTGCATTTTTTAATGCTTTGTGACTTGAAGTAAATGGGTTAAAACATGGACGGCTTGATTAGTCCCTGTGGGTCCTCTTATACTGCGTGCTTTGTACTTCCATCAAATGAGGTATTTTGTTTTGACAACCTTTACCAGACTTGACCCAAATGTTCAGGAAAAGTAACACCTTTATCGGCAGAGAGCTTGCTGTTTAAAAAGAGAAGAAGAGATGCATTAATAAACAGTACAGAACAAGACACAGTAAATATTTATGACTGAAACATAATGAAAATATGATTTATTTGTCCAACATTAGTCAAAGGTCATTTACCTCAAACAATATGTATTCAAAATTATATACACATTTACATTACACTTGGACAAAATGGTAATTTCATCACTTAAAGATCATTTTGAATCTATGTCATGAATACATTTCAAAGTGTCAATATATACAAGACATAATTATGAGACATGTAGCATTACTCCGAGTAATGGAGCGACTGTAATCAGCGCCAAAAAACATGCTGCATGAGCTACGCTGACAGATGTAAAGGGATGTTGTGGAGTACTGGGAAAATATAGTCACGTATACCATTTGTTACCGATACTACCTTCAAAAAAAATACCAGGCCACGTTGGCAGCAGCTTGTCCAGCCTCTTCACCTTCCACCAGCAGAATCCACTTTAGCATAAAGAAAAATAGGTGGCGCTAAATGAAAGTATTCTTTTGTACAACGGTGCTGGTTCACAAGAGACCAATTCTTACCAAAAGAAAGTATATACAGATTTGTTTTTTTTTTCATGGATTGTTACATTTCCAATTTGAAATTGATTCAAGATGAGTCTTTGTGAACCTTCACCTTCATCTTAACATCTTTGTGCTATTGCATTTGATTTTACTCTTACTTACATGTTAATATAAAAGAATTTCCTACAGGAATAACTCAAACAAAAATGATTAAAGTACTCAAAATCCACTAACTAGAACAAGAACTGTCTGAACAGAAATAGAAGTACTAAACAGGTCACTGCTGAACGCCTGGAGCCAGTTAAACACAGATCAACAACAAAAAGAATCTTTTGTCTGATCCTTACCATGGAGTCAAGCAGGTTAAGGTGTTCAGAAAGCCACTCATCCCGCATGGTAGATCAACCATTACCTAGAAGAAACTGTCAACAAGGTTTAGCAGTAACATGTACTCAATCCACCAGTACACAAAAACACATGCACATTCAGCAATTCTTAGGTAATCTTAACAGTGTTCATCCACCCTCAAGAAGTTCAGTCTCAATATCTGAAAACAGATAAGTACTTGACCCTACATTTTGAGCGATGTGCTTGCACTCTCTGCACACTTAGTGCAGAACTCCACTGAGACATGGTTCTTGTCCACATGCAGACACACGCCACCAGATGTCTCCTTCTCCTCCACTTTCACACGCTTCCTCGGCAAGGCATAGTCATGGTCATTCGTGTTGGGCCCCTGGAAAAGCGAGGAAGATAATTTCATCCCATTCACACCACTCAGCCTGGACAAGAGCTGCGCTAACATGCTCTCATTTGCAAGCACAGCCCTCAGGTACCTGGTCTCATCTTCCAACTCTTCTACTCTTTTGGTCAGCTGAGAATTTTCCTGTTTGAGAATGTTGTTTTCCATTGACATGATGCCAACTTTCTTCTCCAGACTGTTGACATACTCTTTCTTCTTGAGACGATTCATTCTGGCAGCGATGGCGTTTTTGTTGATCATTTGGCTCGACTGGTTTTGTCGGTTCTTGATCTTCAAGTCTGACGACATTCTCTCTGGAGATGAGGCTGTTGAAGCTTCAATCCCGGAAGCTTGACACTTGGTACTGTACACACCAAGATCCGTCAACTCCATGTTGAAGAGAGGGGAGGTTGCATCTCTTTCAAGTGTCCATTTTAAGTCTTCAATTCCAAACAGGTCATCTAGCTCTATTCCAGCGGTGTCGATGTCATCGATTGGGAACCCCTCTGATCGACTTGTGAGATCTTCTACAGTTTCTACTGCGTCTACCACTTCAACCTCCAGGGACTGCACTTTGGAGTTGTTGACAGTATGGCCTCTGCTTCTAGTGATCATTGTGGTTTGTTTAATGGGACCACGGGGACGCTGTCCAGAAGATACAGAGTCCTCACCTGTGGAAACAGAAAAAATACGTTGTTAACATATAATGCTGCAGCAATTAACTCAATCTCCTCTAGAACATTACCACTGTGAAACAATCAGAAAATGACATTTTATTGATCTGATTCACCAGCTTTCTCACTACCAGCGCTGCCTCTCTGCATTCACTCTCTAGCTCACTTGACCACAGCAGCTCTCTCTCCCTCTCTTTTTCTCGTCTTTTTTTTTTTTCTTAAATGAGTCGGGAAGCCGGATGTCTCAGGCACGTTTTGAACAAGCACTGCAGTTCATCTGATCAACTTCAGCTCAACTCAAAATTATAGTCTTCAGATATTCGTGTGAGGTGTTAAAGGAGTGTCGGTAAATTGTAGCGTCTACCAATAGTCTGCATGAGAGATGTTTAGGGGAGGTGCACAACTCTCTCTAGGCATTGAAAAAACAACCCGTTCGAAACAGGCAAGTTTTGAACAAGCACATCAGTGTAGGGTATTGGAGAAATAAAATTTACTGAGCTTTGAAAATTTTAGATTTTCAAGTTTACGCCTAGTTTATAAAATTTTAAATGGTTTGTTCCCTCCACTATGTGACTTTGTGTTTCACTCACTCAGTAAGTTCAATAAACTCTTCCAGAATATCCTCTAAACGAGATTGTACCATGCCATTTCGTTACACTGCATCTGGGCAGTCAGCATTCTCTGTAAAAGCCACAACTCAGTGGAAGGTCCTACCTGATGATATGAAGAGCTGCAGTTCAATCAGCACATTTAAAACCAAATTTAAAAGTCTGCTGAAAGCTACTCAGCTCTATAACCACTACATTTTCTCTCATGGTCTTCTCATGAATGCAAATAATCTTGCTTTTAATTTGACAAGCTTACATTATTCATTTCTTGTTGACATTGTGGATGTATGTAGTGTGTTACTGTGTGTAACTTTGTATTTTGTATTATGTGTCCTGTGTGTTTTCATTAGGACCTGCCGAATGGGACTGCGGATGAAATTTAACTATAAGTTAACTCTAGCACAGTACAAATGGTAACATTTACGTTTAAACACTGTACATGGTCCCAATAAATAAATAAGACAAATTCAAAATACGGCCTTACTGACGTAACCGCCTCGCTTCAGCCAGGCCGCAACTTTATAGCTATAACACCAACGTTAACGTTACACAATACTTTCCAACACTTTACATTTTCCCTTGTCACACATATGCCTAAGTATACATCACTTTCTAATGTTTACAGTAATTTGCAATGTTAATAATACAATCTACAAAGAATGCCAATTGTCTTCTGTAATGGTACGTTAAGCGCCAAACGTTTATCTTACGTACCAAGGGCCCATTCATCTCATCACACTCGCATTAGCACCCAGCTGTTTAATGTTGGTAACTTAAATAAACAGTAATTCGAAAAGTTAGCATCTACACAAAAATGATACTGTCTGGCGTATTTAGTAGCAAGTTGTCTACCAGTTAAGCTACTTGACCGGCGAATATCCGTGAAGTTTTCGTTAGCTAGTAGCTAAGTGAAGCCCGTGAGGCGCTAACCAACATGACGCAGCATCTTTTAACAACGTCGCCTCTTAAACCAACAACTTACCGTCCAGTTTGAAAAAATGAATGCAGTGATAAAGTACTACGATACAGTCCTTCGATGTAGATGTGCTGGATATTGGACGCTTACAAAATTAACCGCGACCTGAAGACAAAAAAGGACGACAGCGTGGTCAACCAGCTAAAACGAAAACTTTTTTTGGATTTATTGGCAACCAGCTTACAGGCGCATTACCGCCACCTACTGGACTGGAGTGTGAGTCAGTAGAATAATGGAAACCAACATCGATGGGCCTTCACCACAGCTGACGCTCCCCCACTTCACTTCGTCACGGGGTGCACTCTGTCGTCACTCTCACAGCTGAATGAAGTTCCCTTCGTTAAGGTGTGGGGTATACATCATGGATGTATAATAAGAGCTCTTATTATACATCCATGGTATACATACAGTGGCAAGCTTTGGCACGATCGTCACTCTCTCCGGCGGAAACAGGAACTGTCATAACTTTTCGTCACAATGGTTTCCTATCATCTGTCGGGATCATGATTGACTGTATATAAATATTGATATACTTATAATAAATCTTTATATACAGTTAATGGTCGGGAGCAGCAACGGTTGCCATCATCCACCAGCTGTTGCAAGATGAGAGAAGGAGATCTTCCAGGAGGTGTAGACGTTTTTTTTTTAAATTATTATTGTTATTATTATTATAAAAATACATTTCTTGGGTAAAGACCACATCAGTACATTCCTTTTGTACAAGTGGGGATGAGCTATTTTATATATATTCAGACATGCCATTGAAAAGATCGATTTTTAAAGACCACTTGTTATGCTGCAATTCAAAAAAGTTTTCCTTCTAGCTTCACTACTCACGTCAAATATCCTGTCATTTGCTAAGTTTCACATGTAAATGGCAATACAATGGCACAGTAACACTGCAAGTACTACTGAAAGCCTGTTGTACATTAATGAAATGTATCTGTGGTAATTACATTTGTGTACAAATATTAATGAATGTTACCCCCCTGAAACAATAAATGTGTTTACCCTTTCCTTTATACGTTTGTAGTTAGAAGTATAGTTAGTTCATGCCACTAATTAGGATGTTCACAACCTCCTAGTCTCTGGAGATATGAAGGATACACAAAGGGAGTGTCAAACCTTTTTTTAATGTATTAATGTCCCATTGGAAATAAATGAAACAACTTACAGAAGTTCATGTCCAAACCAGTTATGTATGTATAAAAAATGACACTACTTTCAAACATATAGGTAGACTTCAACGCCACCCCACATCCACCCCCCAAAATAAATTAATTAATGTAATTAAATAAAACATTCACAACAAAAGCAACTCACATCTTCTCCACCATTTTTTCAAATTAGGACAAACATTTCTTGGTTTGTTTAATAATTTGTTGGTGTCTTCTTATATTCTCTTCAGGTCCTTCTATTTTTTCATCTCTTATACATGGTTGAAGTTTACTTAACTAAGTCTACTTATGTTTTAAAGTAGTGTCGTTTTTTATATGTATACATAGCTGGTTTGGACAGGAACTTGTGTAAGCCTGTATGCTTAAATAATGAAACACACAAAGTTTCTGTTCAATTGTCGATGTTTATATTAAGTATTTAAATAAAGGAGTATGTCCTGAATGGGATCTCTGATTTTGCCACAGTATCGAATCAGGTATTGAGAGCAGTGGATCTTCAGTGGTAATTCTAGTGTGGTGACATCACAAGTATATACTTTAAGTGTCATACAATTTACTGATTATTTACTCTGAGAAATTTTCTATTGCGCTTCTGGTTTGGTTGTGAGATACGCTGATTTTTGGGCACGTAAGATATGATGAATTTGAATGAATGTGATTCTGTTTTCATTCCAAAATGGTGTCAGCGCTACAGCGGCACCATGTAGCGGTGGTTGTCAAAAAAGAGTTGTGTCTCTTGTGCTTCTATAGGCCTACTCTTTGGCCCAATCCCAAAGTCACCAGTAAACCCTAAGCCCTGAACCCTCACAGACTTAAGTGATGTCACCTGGTAAGTGCTTGAGTGTGAGAGGCTGCAAGAGCTCAAAATGGTTTAAATAGGAATGAGACAGCAGTTTGCAACATATCACGTTACCTGACACCAAAACATGTTCTGTATGATTGTGGGTTTGGGACTTTTTATTCAATACTTTATCACCATATCAACATGACAGATTGGAATTTGTCTTAGTGAGCTCACTTAAAAATAGAAAAAGACAAAAATGGTAAAACCACTCACTCATGAAGCACATAATACATTAAAGTATAAATCAGACAGGTAATATCCAACCCATAAAATAATCATGTGCACGACAGTCAAATAAGGGACCGAGTGCCTGATTTGGACGTCTTCCAGGCTCTTGCCTTACAGAGTGGATGAGAAGTGATTGTCAAATAATCAAGCCCTAAGCCCTTGCAATTTCAGCGGGAACGAGCCTCACTTGCGTCTTTTCCTTCCCCTCTTCTCATTTCTCAGTTTGTACATCCTCGATTCCTTTCCTCGCCTCCTCTCCTCGCGTCTTAGTCCCTCCCACCTGAGATGTGAGCGGAGGAGGCGAGGAAGAGACAGGAGGAGAGAGGAGTCAAGGAAACAGACAAAATGAGACATCCTTGCTTCGGAGCCGTCATGTCAATTAAATATGACGTGCGGCAGAGCTGCATCATCTGTCCATTGTTGTGTTACAGCCTACCTATATATATATCCTTTATATATTTCATTGTGTGAAGTATATTCCAGCAGTGTTTCACGCCTCTTTCATATGTCACGGGTGCCGAAAAGACACAAAGGATACACCTGTGCATCCTCGCTCATAGCTCCTCTGGCAAGCCTCCTCTCTCCTGGCTCCTCTCTGCTCCAGATGCAATTTAGGAATTGAGGAGGAGGACGGAGAGAGGAGACGAGCTGAGGAGGCACAAAGTAGAGAAATGAGAAGAGCCCGAAGAAAGATCAAATAAAAGAATAGGGACGTACTGGGCCTGTGATCTATACCCTACACCTTAATGAAGGGAACTTCATTCAGCTGTGAGTGTGACTACAAACAGAGTGCACTCCGTGGGCTCTGCTCGTTTCTCTATTTTGTGCCTCCTCGTCTCCTCTCTCCTCCGTCCTCCTGCCTGTGACCCGGTAATTGATCTCAGCACGCAATGTTTAAGGATGTCCCAATTCCTAAATTGCATGTGGAGGAGAGAGGAGCAAGGAGGAGGAGGCTTGCCGGAGGAGCTATGAGCAAGGATGCACAGGTGTATCCTTTGCGGAATATGTGTGTGTGTGTGTGTGTTAAATAAAAAATAACAATGTATGATATCATACATCTTTGTCACATTATGACACGTTGTGATTTGTGATTTAAAAGTAAATATACAAGTTGTCATGAAAACTGTTCTGCTCATCTGACAGAGATCATAAAGTACAGAGATAGACTATATCAAAACAATGGACAGATGATGCAGCTGTGCTGCACTTCATATTTAATTGACGTTGCTTTAAAATGACGTCTCCGAAGCAAGGATGTCTCATTTTGTTAAATGTCTCTTCTTCGCCTCCTCCGCTCGCATCTCAGGTTGGAGGGACTAAGACGCGAGGAAAGGAGTCGAGGATGTACAAACTGAGAAATGGGAAGAGGGGCGTGACGAAGTGGGCGTGGGGAGGGTCAACTTTGGAAAATGAAGTTCTTCTTCTTCTTCTTCTTCTTCTTTTGGTTTTATGGCAGGGTGCAACCATTGCTTATAAAATGTATACCGCCAACTACTGTACTGGAGTATGTAGTAGGAGATACTATCATGGATGTATTATAAGAGCTCTTATAATAATCCATGAATATTATCCCTGGACTATAAAAGCCTATAAATAAAAGCCTCACTGCCGTTTGCTTAATGAACTACATTTCAAAATAATGCAGCCAGTCAGTACAAAAACATGACCCAACAGTTTATCAGCTGTTATGTGCCATTTTCAACAAGAACATACAAATCAGAAGCTTCATAAAGCATTTATGTTGTTTTATTATTATTATATGTGCAAGATACAGGTGTTTATATTTTTCAGGTCATTGTGTAAATATGCAATTAATCTTTCCTGTTAAATTGTTCTTTAGTTTTGTATCTTTTATTTTGTCTACATGCTGCTTAGTCAGTTGGGTCTCCCTTGAAAGAGTTATTGACTATGTATAACAGACAACCCTATTAAAACACAAAGGTTTACATATACTATGTGTGACGATTGTCGTGTTTTTTTAACATTCATAAGAACTCTTAATTCTGGATCACAAGATATGTTTCTTCAGAAATATGCAAAACAAGCTGTAACAGAGCAAATATAGTTGGTTTGTGTTTTTTGAATGTACTGCTGCTTTCAGTCTGAATGCCCTTGTGAACAGAGTGCCTATCCTGCAATTAGCCAGTCTCCACATTATTGGACGTCCTTTCCAAACCATTATTTCTCTTACCCAGCTGCAACATGGGATTAACCATCACATTCCTTCAGTGAGAAAGGGTTTTATTGAATACAAGTGCATACAAGAAAATGTGTTACACAAAACCACCTCCTGCTGTTGTCATTACAACAATATCTCCCTTAGAGGGGTTACAACTGAAAGGCATCTACTCCAAAACCCTTCATAGAGACTGACAACTGTGTTAACAATGAAAGGTGCAATAAAAAAACACTGTGCTTTTAATACACCATCATGATGAATGAACCATATCCCAGATCTACCTCCTATTCTTGCCTTACAATAAAAGATCGTTTCACTTTTTGCCACATATTGAAAATACTGCAGACAACATAAAACATGGAGATTCAATATCAATGAATCTGCTGATTATTTTCTCAATTCACTGATTTATCATTTTGTCTATAAAATGTCAAAAAATTCCAAAGATTTTACATTTACAATGACATCAGAGCTTATGCAATTAGATGATTGATTAGTTGAAAGGAAATTAATCTGAAACTCTTTTAACAGTCAGTTCTTCGTTTCATTTATTAATCAAAAATGTCTTAGTCTTTAGTTTCAGCTTCTTAAATCTGCGAATCTGATGCTTTTCTGTATCACGTATGATAGTAAGCTGAAAGTCTCGGGAAGTTTCAGGAAATTAAAATTGGCATTTTTCAGTATTTTCTGACATCTTATAGAAATATCAATTATCCAGGAAATAATAAGCAGATTGATAACCAAATAATAATTATTAGCTGCAAAACAGAGAAAAACAACAATTTGTTTTATCCAACAATGTGCATTTAACAACAAGCTATCCAGTACTGACGTTAATGTATTTTGAACAGTTTGTTTCCTTTTTCCCCCAACTGTCAAAACCACAGAGAGCACAAGAAGCTACAGGCTTATATTTCACAGCATTACAACATGACTCAGAAAAGTTGCAGTCCAGATTTCAACTTGCTGACATCACTGTGGTTCCAAAGGAGACCGTCAGTTGTTCTCAATGGTGCCGAGGCTCCTGGGATGTTGTGTGGTGCGATGCTCTCCAACTCCACTGGCTGGTCAAAGACAGTCATTGTTGAGTAGTTGCCCACCATGAGGCACGAAGGGTCATCTGACTGTCCGGGGACTTTACCAAGAGGATAATTCTTCCATAAAACTTTATCAACACACACCTGCCACGGAGAACCTCTGAGCAACTTCTCTTTTTCAGCCTGTACATCTGACCATTTGTACTCCTGGGAGGACTTGCCCCTTGCAAATTCAGCCAGAGATGAATGGCTGTGGCACCTTGAACGCTGCAGCTTCTCATGCAAACTCTCCAGTGTGTATATTGGCTGTTGCTTCTGCTCTGGGAATGGATCACATTCTGAGTGTGCCGTCTGTGTGTAGATGGAGCAGAGCTGGAGCAGCCTCTGTTGAGTCTCCTGAGGAAGAGGATGCTCCATGTCATCCAGGATTAGCTGGAGCAGGTGAGGCGTGCCGATACAGGGAGCATCCAGACATGCAGAAAGCAGCTGCTGCCACCTCAGCTGGATGCGGTTCACAAAAATCCTGTCCTTCACTCTGGCTTTCCTCTGTGCCTTTGTTTCAAAATGATATTCAAATTTGTTGCTGTTGCTGAGGATGATTTCTGAAATCCAAGCAGAAATGTAGAAAGCCCTGTGATTATTCTGCTCTTTGGAGAGAAGCTTCAGTTCAACAAAGAGCTTCTCTAGAAGGAGGTGAATAAAGGATGGCGAATTGAGCATCTTCAGGAGGGGAAGCCAAAAACGCAGGAATGTCTGAGGGAGTCTGGGACTGGCGTTGTCAGAGGTGTCACAGCCTAATGTTTCCAGTTGTTCAACAGTAGGAATGAGAAATCCATCTTCCAACAGCACATCAACCAGCAAATCACTTGATTCCACAGAAAACTGCTTGATCTCACCAAGTATCCAGCTCATTTCTGCAAAGGGGGCTGGCCACAAGCTCTTCTCTTTGTCTCCGGGAAGCCTGTCAAAAGCCTTGAATTTTTCATTTTCAAAAGATATCAGAAGTTCCCGTGCATTCTTGTAGGCTTCCATTTCTTTTTGCCTTGCAATGACCTCATCCTCTTGCCGTTTTAGGTCAATCTCTTCATCCTCTCCATCCGACTGTGATTCCCAGTCCTCATTAGGCCCTCCTCCCAACTGTCTAGACCAGTACTCCTGCTGGAGCCACTCCAGAACCACCTTACATCCCTTTCTACACCATTTCAAGGTAGGGAGCTTCCGGTGTGTGAAATCATGCCTCAGGTCTACAACCCACTCTGGGATGTTCAAGTTCCCAGCCAGCCGCCGCAGTGGTCGAGCAACTTTCCCCTGCTGACGTTCAGTGATCAGGTTGACAAACCTCACCAGGGCCGTTCCATACAGCAGAACCAGGTCAGCTCCGGCCAGCTCTCCTGACCTGTCCAGCACCTGGCACCTCACCAGGTCCGCTGTGCAGTCCACTGCCACAGGTGTGCTGCTGGCATACCTGCCTTTCCAAGCTGATATCCTCTGCAGTGCATACCTCTGTAAGCCGGAGTCCTGGGAGTAAAGATACTCCAGCATCTGATCCCACTCAGCTTTGTTGACCCATGCTACCACATGGCGCTTCTTCTCCGAGCTTTTTTTCTTCATTTTAACAGAGGAGGAGGAGTACGGTAGACTTACGGTGACACTTTCTACATATAAAGAGCTTCAGTACCGAGAAACTGGTGTCCTCTGACAGTCACTCTCCTCAATATAGTACAAAATAGCTTTATACTGCAATGCGAAGCTCCCGATTGTATCGCATCCCGGAATTGACCCCTTCTTCGGCTTCTTTTTCTTCTTCCTCTTGTGCATTTCCGGCAGGCTAGCTGCCTTGAGGCGCATTACTGCCTCCCGCAGGTCGGGATGAGGTTGCAGTTTGGGTCTAAACGGCAATAGTAAAATGACTCGCTCATTGCACAAACCAAACTACCTTTGCTGCTATTTTACGACTTTTATATTTTTGTGTACTTGTGTGTATTTATATAATTCCTTTACTTATGTTTCCGTAACTTTCTTTGTATATTTTTAGGAATCTTATATTTTAGTAGTTAAATTGCTTAAATCTTTTAATCTACAAGTGCACTGTTTTTGGTCCGGGAAAAACGGAATTTCATTTCAATGTATGCGAGTACTGAAAAAGGCAATAAAGTCATTTTGAATCTTGAATGAATGTCTATTTTCAAAGGACTGCCTCCACAGTTTTGACTGCCTGTGGGATTAAGATTAAGAAGGCTGATCATTGTGAAATGACTTTCTTTCTTTCTTTCTTTCTTTCTTTCTCTCTTGAAATACACAATACATACAAATAACAGACAAATACAGGAAAACCATTACAACAACCAAACAGTTGAACAAATCCATAAAGGACATCGAACAACATTAAAGGCACGGATCAAAAAAATAGAATCATATAAAAGAAAATATGTAAATAAATAAAGATTCCAAGTTCAACATATTTAGTAGTTGCCTTGACTTTTTCGTATCGATGATTTTTTTTGTCTGATCGCTTATTTAATTTTGGGGTAGGGAGTTGTAACAGTTTATTTGTTTACTTTAAAGAAACTGACACATATAATTCAGATGTATTATTTATTTATTTATTTTCAAGGGGTAACTCGGGTCTACATTCCAGCATAGTGGGTGGTAGTAATACATCTTAACGTCAGAAAAACAACAACATCAATGGTGATATATTGTACAAGACAATCATATCTGTAAATGATTATGAGTGTATGGCATATGGGACAGTAGCTTCCTCTATCCTAAATAATCTGGATGAGGTGCAGGCTAAAGCACTTAGAGTATGTTGTGGGGCTTTTAGAACAACACCTCGTGTATGCTCTTCTGGTAAATGTTTGTTGGGGGAGTACTGGGAACTTTAGAGAAGGGGTGGGAAAGTAAGGAGGGGAGTTTAGTAAATTCCATGGGAGAGGGAGCAAGGGAAGCGTTGATGGTGTGCCGGCCACCTGTTCCATATGGCTTTTGCCATATTAGATGCAATCAAGAAGAAGGATGCTGAAAGAAAAAAATGGACAGATCATATATAGATTCACACTATTCTTTTGCAGCTTGATTACTGCCAGATAATATGGGCAAATTCCACAAAAAAAGATATAAGCAAACCTCAGCTAGTACAGAACAAGCCTTACTCTCCAGTGTCCATACAACACTAATAGTAGCATGCACTCCCGTCTCAACTGGCTAAAGGTTGGAGACAGGCTGAACACTGCGCTTCTTTTCTCAACATGGAGTACAGTTAATTAAAACACAATTTATAGTCATATACATATGCCATGAGACAGGCAACAGAAGGCCGGTTTTCACTTCCCAAGGCAAACACTAATTTCCTTAACTGCACATATAGAGCAATGAAAACATGGAATTCTTTACCACTGTTACTGACTAAACTAACACAGAAATCAATATTTAAAAAGCAAATAAGGAGACACCTAGGAACAACATATTTGTAGGATGCTATGCATATGCTGATTTGTAGTTTTTGCTGTGTAAGTTCTACTCATATATATTAACATTATTCTCTGATAACTGTCTTTTGTATGCCATTTGTGTTGACTGTAATGTTTTATGTATATTTTTAAATGTGGACCCCAAAAGAGGGTGGTCATTTCTGTCTGTGCTTTATTTAGGGGGCATTTTGTTCATGAATGCATCATCTCAGTGCTTACATTCTCTGGACTTTGTATATCATGAAGCACTATGAGCTGTAAGGCCCTCACTCATCACTGCACACTGGGTATTCAGGTTGGTTGGCCCTCTTTGATTTCTTGAAGACTCCTTCATTGGCATTATTTTATTTATGAAGCCATTTTTGAAGTATTACCACCATATCTGTGTGTACATGAAAAGGAAAGTTGCAAATAATTATGCTCTTCGCTCACAGAGCATCTTTTTGTCGACTGTACCTAAGGTTTAAACAGAGTTTGGTAAAAGAGCTTTATATACATATATTTCTATACTTGGAATCTTCTGCAAAATGAGTTAAAATTACAGTCACTGGTTTCTCTGGGCAGGTTTAAAGCTTTGCTGCAGGAATTCTGTGCATCATCATCTATCTACCAATGTCAGGGTACTTAATGTTTTAATGTTTCAAATTGCTCCTGTTTTAAGTCTAATTTTAGTTTAGGGTTGTGTTTTTATTTTCTCTTTTATTGTATTTTTATTCATGATTTTATTATTTTATATTGACTAACGAGAAGTTGTGACACAGTTAATTTGTAATTCTACAAATGAACTGTGGGGGGCTGCAATACACCCTCAACTGTTGGATGAATTATACTATATTATATTATATTATATTATATTATATTATATTATATTATATTATATTATATTATATTATATTATATTATATTATATTATATGGAAGCATCCAACTGGACTTTGTGAGCATTGTCAGGTACCAGAAACAGTAGAACATGTACTTGTTAAGTGCAGGAAATAAACCCCAGAGAGAGAGAGGACATGGTGGAGGGAACGAGGAGATCAGGGTTGACAGGAGCAGGTTTGAAGGGCATTCTGGAGTGTGGTGAGGGTGGACAGGGCAGGAAGTGTCTGGTCAGCTTTCTGGTCAGCCTGGGAGGACAGGATTGATAGGAAGAATCTGACAAACCGGATACCATAGGAGTTAACCAACTCCAGAAGATGGCAGAATGCAATACGAAGGATGCAAGCTGCCATTGAACCCCAAAGAAGAGGAAGAAGGAAGAGGAATAAGAAGAAGCAATACACCTTTGGTGCATGGATGTATTTGCTGCATCTAGTCTGCATGGATGTATTAAAAGAACTGGACAGGGCTCTGCCGCTCAGCCTTGCAGCCAATTTTCCGGGTTTCTTTTGCTTTGTGCAGCCCACTGAATATGCATAGTTGTGTTTGTTGAGTTCCCGCTCGGCTTATAGACTTTACATTATGATGATGTCACAGATTTTTAAATTGCTTTTCTCAGCTCGAGGAAATGTTTTTTAGGCTGCAGGGGTATTTTTCGCTGCAATACCGCGAGTGACCACTGGGAAAAATTGGATACAAGGCTGAGCGGCGGAGCCGTATCCAACTGTACATCCATGCCCCAAAAGCATTTTCCTCACAGACCACTATTGTAAAAGTGACGTCTGTAAAACTGTTGACAGAACTGCAAACAACATCAATTATGACTCCTTCTATCATGAACTTTTAATCCATGGAGGTTTTATATTTGTAAAACTTTCCTCACGCTGAGAAAAGCGAGTTTAAAATCTGTGACGTCATCACAAATTAAAGTCGAGCGGGAACTCGAGGGCGGGGCTAGCGGAAGGAAACCCGGAAGCTAGAAACTTTTTTGGCGCATGCGCCAGCCGAGCAATTGCTATTGGACCTCCTACAATACATCCGCGCTAGTCTGCCGCAAACTTCATCATCATCGGAAGAAGCTTCTCTATTTGGAAAATGGCGGGTGCTTTGACAGAAAAACAACTTGCACAACACGTCTATACTGCTTTACAGGTAAAAGAAGTTAAATTCATGCGTGAATAATTCCCCATGATGAGATTAGGGAACCATGTCTACTTGGAGTTAATGGTGTGATTTAGTTGTTTGCAAAGTTATGAAGTGTTAGCTTCGGTTGAGTGTATGTAAACAGAAGATAGTGAGGGTGTCTCATCATTCAAAGGTTTCTTGCTCTTTGCTACTCCAGTAGGTACAATATGTTATGAATTGCATCAGTATATCAAAACCATCCAGCACACCACTCAACCCCTAACCTTAAAGACTCTTAAAGGACAGGTTCACACTTTTTCACGTCTGTCTTAAAGGAAGAGTCAGGAGCCCAAATGAACATTGTAACAGGTTTTTCTTGCCATAATCATTCCTCCTGTTCATACTGACTACCTTAATATATAAACTGAATAAGGTAATGTCTTAACTGCTGACCTTTTTCTTTTTCTTATTTATTTATGTATTTATTTTTCCTTGAACCCCTCGTATATTACTGTTGTTACTGTTATTGCAATTTTAAAAAAAAGAGTATGGTGCCATTTAAAATCATCTTTAAATTGAATATCCCATCTGTGTTTATCTTTGTTGAGGCTGCGTCTTGTCCCTTGGTGGAAGGTCTGCATCTACAGGAAGCAGACAGCATGCTGCAGCTGCTGTGTACTCCCTCTCAGCACCGTACGGACATACTGACATGGATCTGCAGCAGGTTAAGCTACAAATAGCATCACCTTGTTCTCACCTTAATCAGGTAGCAAAATTAAGATGCCACTTTATATAAAATAACCACTGCTTCTGCCCTGTCCTCATCTTTGACGTTACAGTATCAACCCAAACTTTGCCAATTTGACGGCGAGATCCAAAGACCCAGATGTTTTGACTAAAGGTAACATATTGTTATCTTTGGGGGGCTAACCTTTCTACACAATACATGGTTAACAGCAGTCATGGGTGTCTTTTGATAGAAACATTATGGAGGACAGTGAGAGTGCAAATGCACAGAGCAGACACAGTTTTCCCTTTCAGACTAAAATAACCTGTTATACTGCTGTGGTCTGTTTTTTTTCAGAGATGGCCATGCTTGGTCAGGAGCTGATGCTGTGCAAAGCCGACAACCTGGACCTGATCAAGGTGAGAGGGTATATATATCATTCATAATTGTTAAATTCCGAATCTAAAAGATTCTTATCAAAATGTTTGTCTGTTGTGTGTTTATGTAAAAAAGGAAAATCAGTATTAGCCCAAAAAATCCAGTTGGGTTCTTGTATGTATGTATGTTGTCCAAGGGCTGTGGTGGTGGGGGTCATGTTGTGTCAGGTACTGGTGAGACAATCCAGGAAATCCAGTGATCATTCTGTGCAACTCTGCAGAATGATCACAGTAACAAATCTTTTATCCTTTTGTTGCAGTAATCTCCAGGTAAACAGCAGTGTGTTGCAGCAAAAGTTGAGTTAGGTTCAACTTGCCAGATGGCCCATGTTTTGTTTTGTTTTTTGTCGGCACCTCAGCGTCGTCACCTCTCACAGACACAGTAAATAGAAAATGTTGTGCTTTGTCTTTGTAATTTTCATCCAGGGTGATGTGAGTCCTCGCCAGCAGCTTCAGTTCCTGGAACAGCTTATAACTCCAGGCTGCAGGAGGTCTGCTATGCACAGAGTGGATACTGAGATGCTACTGAATGAAATCTTTGCTAATGATAGTCTGCCTCACCTCACACAAATGCTCAAACCTTCGCTTGACCCCTGGCCTGCAAACATCAAGTATGTACGCTCTCTTTGACTATCTTGTTACACACGATATTCCCTCTGTTTTCACCTGCTTCATGTTGCCATTCTCTTTGAAATTTACTTCTGATAAGAGACTTGTGGGTGTTTTGTGGACCTTATTTTTACTGCAGCATTTTCCTTAAAGCCCCCCTCCATTCAAAAATTTGTTTTTCTTCTTGTTCCCATAGTTGAATGTTGAGCTTCACTTTACTGAAATGATGTATGTGCAAAGTTTGATACTAGAGGGCTGTTTTCACATTCATCTGCTGAAAGTGGAAAGTTTCTCTTTGGTCATTGAAAATCAGATTTTAGGGGGCGGGCCTACGAGGATAATTTGTGACATCACAACTAGTTTGAAAGCCAATCATGGTCCATTATTCAACTTACACAAGTGTGATAGTGAAACTTGAAGCCATCAGTGCATATACACTGAAAATGGACTTTACAGTGAAGTAGGAGACATCTTGTGTTCAGATAAACTTTTTAAATGAACAATATTTGCATATTTAGGGCCCCAGCACTGACAGCGCGAAGGCCCTATTGGATCTAAAGGAATTATATAATATAATTTATGTTGCAATTTTAGCGCTGTTTTTGCAATTACAGGTGTTGTATTTTAACAAACTCTTCCTAGATATTTAACCCGACCGACTTCAAATTTGGTTAGTGTCATCTAAAGACTGAAATGTTATCAAAATCTTGAGTTTTCATTGAACGTTGTTGCCGTGGCGATGCGGCGAATTTCAATGTTTTGCACTGAAGCAGAAAGTTGTTGTTTAATGTACATCGTCCAACCTGCACCAAAGTTCTCATGTTTGATAAGAGTCCAGGCCTGAACACATCTAAATGCCAATGTTTAGTCATAGTCATAGCGCCACCTACTGACAACAGGAAGTCAGCCTCATATGACAAACATCATCTGATTTACATGATGTGGTTTACACATGATATACAGCAACATGACATGTAATTAGTGGGTGTTCTCTAGCACCACCTAGTGGACACATGAGGTGATATTTATCTCCTTTGTGCAAGAGTCCAGGCCTGAAACCATCCACATATCTGCAATAAAACCCTTCGACTGCAGCGCACCCCGACATGCAAAGGTGCAATGGCCCGATCGTTGCTGCTTGCAGCTTTAATTATATTTTGTGATTTTTAAAAAAAAAAATTTTTAATGAGGCGGGAAGAGAAAATGCCATTTCAAAGATTTTATGGAGATAATGTAACTGTTATGTGGAAAAACCATACTAGACACAAATTATTACTCAAAAAAATAGTACTTCATATAGATCTTAAAACATGTCTGGGTCTTTAAGTTGCACCAACAGCACCAGTATCTTTGTATTTGTCTCCTGTGCAATCTCTCTTACTATTTCTTTCTTACCTCATAGGGCTCTACGCAAGGGTACCAAGTCATCTTGTCATAAGCCAACTGGAGAAGAGGGTGCTGACGTTGCTGCACTCCTGAAGTCTACTCAGTCAGTATTGGAACAGCTACAGCCAGAAGTATGTCGTTCATGTGGCCTGTGATTCCAGCAGTATTATAGAACTGTCCGTGCTAAATAACCCCCACATAGATTTAAATTCTGAAAATATGTCTATGTATGATTTGGCAGGACTTAACTGTATGTCATGGTACTAATAAGCAGGCGTTTTGCTGTGTCCTTCTCTTTCAAGCGCTTCTATGCTCACCTCCAGTGTGAATCCCTGAATAATGAGGCACAGAGTCCTGGTGTTTTCCCTCCAAATGCATTGCATGTGGCGGTACGTGACCTCCAGCAGTTGATGTCTACTTTCAGACGTGTTTATGAGACAAACTTGAGAGCTTATTGCAACAGAGATCCCCCCAGCTTCAGCACAGAGGCCGACGTCTTCCAGAGAGTACACCAACTGCTGCTGGCCTGCAATACGGTATTAAGACACACACACACACACACATAGAAAAATGAGTGCTGACGTACACATGGAAAAAATCTGTCTCAGTGCCTGAAGTATAGAAATAAGTCATATTGACTTCGTCCTCTTGCTTGTGTCTTGTTTGTCAGGAGTTGGAAATGCTAAGTGAAGTATCAGAAGCATCTGTGTCCATGAGTGAAGAAGTGAGCCAGCTACAAACACAGCCTCACTACTGGAGTGGACGAGAAAAGCGCACGTTATGTAAGTATATATTCTCGTTCACATGGACACTCACACATACGGTTTGTTGCATACTGTTCATTTATTTTCCCAGTGGACCAATTGGAGGAACTAACCAGGCGATACAGAGACTTTCTTGCCCAGCTTCATTCCTGATGGCGTCCCCCACATCATGCGGTGCCCAGACACCAGCCTAACTTCCAACCATCAAGGTGAATGTCAATTTACTGCTGCTCCAAATATTGCAGTAATTATTATAGGAGGGCCTGATCTGTGGTTCCTCACTCTGTCCCTGTGTCGTAGAGGAAACTAATGCCTTATGTCCACTGGATCCAGCTGCATCAAGTTTGAAGGCACATTTAAAATAAATGCATATATAAATGCATATTTTTATCTCCCCAACATGGAGCTTTTGCAAAATGACTGTGTAAGCCTCCTCCAGCGAGGGTATCAATATATATGCTGTTGACAAGTGATGTTGAGATCATATAATAATGATGCGATCTGCACTGCAACACACCTGCTTGTGAATAACTGTCTGGTTAACATATATTTATGAGCCACAACCATGACACTAGTCCATACTCGCTCCATTGTCTGACAACAGTAACAAAAATGTTAATTGTATTACTTAATAAATGTTTTAAATTGCATCACAATCTCAACAGGTTTGTGTGGTAATTTATTCTTTTGTTTGATTTTCTGATTATCTGCATCAATTAGTCAATTGACAGAAGATTAATCCTCAGCAATTTTGATATTCAAGCAGCGATGATCGTGCCGGTTGGGTTGAGCCACAGTGGAAGAGCTTCTATTGCAGGCATGTAGATGTTTTCATGTTTTATCAAACACGTGAAATTTGGGAAAGATCTGACCATGTGGAGTCAAGTTACAACAATTTGTTTTGCAATTGCGAAACCAAATTTGAAGTGGATTTCTTCAACCTGCTAGGCACAGGTCATAAAAGTATAGCACCTGAAACTACCTGTTGCCAGTAGGTGGTGCTATGACAATGAGTCAGTATTGACACATGGATACATTCAGGGCAGGACCTTTATCAAGCATGAGAAATTTGGGGCAGATTGGGCGATGTACGTGAAAGTTATTACAACTTCCTGTTTCATGGCGAAACATCAAAGTTTGCTGCATTGCCACGACAAGGGCGTTCAGTGAAAACTCAAGATTTTGGTAACTTTTCATCACAAAGGTCTTAAGATGACACTGAAAATTTGAAGTTGATGGGGTTAAATCTCTAGGAGGAGTTGGTTAAAATACCAGGCCTGGAAATGGCAAAAAATGCGCAAAAATCACAAATTAAATTAAAAATGGCAGACTTCCTGTTGGATTTAGGGTATGGCTCCAAGAGGCTTTTTTGTGTGTCTGGACATGTTACATGTGTCTACCAAATTTTGTTCATCTACATGAAAATGACAGGAGGGGCTTCAAATTTGAAATTTTGTAGGGGGCGCTCTCACGCCATTTTCCCGTCCCCATCCCCAATAGTTTCTAAACAAGGAACTGCGCTTTACTCGTGTTAGTTCAGCTCACTGTCAGCACATTCTGGTCTGGAACCACTGTTGTCTGATTTTGGCAATGGAATCTACGCAGTCACCTATCTGTGGTGTCTAGGGAGTCAGGCAGTCACCCCCTCTGACCTTGGTAACCATGGCAACGCTGATTTATCCTTTATCAGAAAGGCTTCCGCTTCCCCAAACATCACAGACAGCTGCTCTGAGTCTCAAGGAGAGGAGACTCTGTGACCTCAAGGCCCATGCTTAACCCAGTCAAATCCAATTCTTACCCCTGAAGATAGAAAATTCCCTAACAATAGTCATAGCACCCCCTACTGACAACAGGAAATCAGCCATATGTGACAAACATCATCTGATTTACATGAAATTCACATGGTGTGGTCTACACATGATATAGAGCAACATGGCATCTAATAATGGTTGTTCTCTAGCACCACATAGTGGACACAGGAAGTGATAGTTATTTCCTACATGCAATGTCCAATATTCCAAAAAATGTATATCCATGTCAGTTGTCTGGTAATTGTATTGCTGCAATAATAATTCACTTATGTAGTATTGTTTAGGAAGTGAAGCCTAATTAACACATAGTTCATCAAATATATATACAATTTCAAATAAGTCATCTCCAGCACTGCATACTGCACAGAGGAAATAATATTTTACCCAATCACACAGTGTCCGATAATCCTGACAAGTCAGAACTGTCAACAGAGCTCCAATAGTGATACCACGGCTGCTGCTCCATCTGATGCACACAAGGTGCGAGGGCACGTTCATTGCTGCTAGCAGCTTTAATTATTATTTAAATTTGTATGTGGACTCACTGAATGAGAAACATTAATTTTTTCTTTGTATATTTGCATTTTGAAATGTCATACCAAAAGTTATAATACTTTATTTTAGTAGTTACAATATATATATTATACTATTGGTCATGCCCTTGGCACTAGCACCACAACTAACAATTAGTTATCATTATCAATCCATCTGCCCAAAGCACTTTCTTCTTAGTACTTGTTTTGTCTGACCAGCAGTGTAAAACCCAAAGATTTCCTGTTTACTATCACTTAAGAAGAAGAAAAGAAGCAAATCTTCACAAATGAAGACCTTGTGAATATTTGGCTTTCCTGCTTAAAAACCTAAAGCATTTTTTCATCAAAATGGTTGATTATGTTTTTGTCAATCAAGTAATCGCTTCAGCTTTACTCAGCACAATAGTACAATTTGTTTTAGGTTGAATTAAGTATAGCAAATATATTATTTTATCAATCATATGAGTAATAGATTTTGTTCAGGTTGGGAGTATGTTATCCTGTCCTGCAGCAACTCTGGAACTCAGAAAATCTCAAGACAGTTTACTGTTAAAATAAGGTTAGATGACAAAATGGGTTTTACTTATAAGTCATATTTATTACAAGTATGTATACAGTTTCACACCCTATGATCCCACAGCTTCAACATATCTCTGATGTCAAATGGAGTTCAGTAATTCGTCACATATTGAGATCTGAGTAAAGTACTGTAGGACACATTTCTTAAGTGTTGACATGTCAGTAGATTCCAACAGTTGCGGTTACCAAGTAGTTCTTTCATGTCCTTGTCCTGCTCACATGAACCAGCTCTCTGCCCCGGAGCAAGATGCTGTGACAGTCCTGGAGGCTCTTTCAGAAGCCTTTATCTGCCAACCATTCCTTCAGCTCCTTATCAAAATGACCTTTGACCTTCAGGGTCATGGTGACTTCGTTGACCTGTGTGGGAAGCTCTTTGCCCGTCACCTCCTTTAGGTACTGCTTCACGTCCTTCTCCAGTGCCCAAATGTCCCCCTCCACTTTCCGTACCAGCGTCGTCCTGCGACTGCCCTTGGTCAGGTCGGTGTAGACCGGAATGTTGTGCATGCGGGAGCGGCGGATCATGTAGGGCAGAGTCGGCGGTGAGTCTGCCGGAGGGGTCCAGCCAGACGGGGCGGGCCCGGCGTGTTGAGGCGGAGCGGGGACCCGTGACGGTGGGATGAGCCGCTCGACAAACTTGTATTCCTCTGTAGACTCTATCACCGTCTTTTGTACATCTGCAGAAGCGTTACTGACAAGCCTCAGCCCGATAGCGGCGGTAGGAGGTGCCGGTATCCGGCTATGCAGGCTGAAGGCGCCTCGCAGCGCGCGGCGAAGCACCGCGGGCTGAAGACTGAAGCAGGCCGACATGTTGTCATGTGTAGAAGTGATGTCGTCCCGGAAATAGTCAATAACTTCCTGTAGTCTGGAGCACAATGCCCCCTACTGGACAACGAGAGTATAATTGTAACAAGGGAAGGTCTCGAAATGTTTTCCTAAATCACAAAATATTAAAAATTCTCTTGCTGTTCCCCTGACTGTTCCCCTGGCGTTTTTGTATTAAATCACTGATTTCAGTCCAGTGTTTCTGTTAACTTATCAATGATGTTACATAAATAACGGACTACAGGTTATATGAGTACCTCATGTTACACAATGTTATATTTTGTTGTTTTATGAGAGTTTTCTACATCCTACATCAATGTTGTTCTGTATGCTTCAAAAACTTTGTATCAGTGTAGCTCACCCTGTGGTAACCTGAGTAAATGGTACGTTCCGGTTAGGTGAGGCTGAGCAGGTAAAAGGCCAGTCACTGGTCAGTGAGATGGAAGAGGGAGAGAGAGGGTAGGCAGCCTGCCTTGAGGCTGCAGATTTTATTTATGTTTGTTTGCTTTGGTTTAAGTTGTTGTTGATTTTGCACATTCACCTGTCCCGCTGTCCTGCTGAACATGTGTACCATGACAGGCCAATCAGAACCAGTCAACATAATAAAGCCAGTCACAGCAACACTTTGTGTTTGGGTTTACATACATGAAAGCATCCGGATCAAGTTGATGAGTGTGTCCATGACCCAAAATGAGGAGAAGTCAAAAGATCTCATTGAGGAAAAAAGTGGAGAACCAGTATTTCAGACAAATCAAAAGCAGAAACGGGTCGAATTGACCAGCAGCATAATAGGAGGTTCAAAATTGATTAAATGTACTTTTTGTGTTTTTTTGTGGGGGGGTGCATAATAATATCCGTTTAAACGTTTCCAGTGCCAAATAACATCATCTGCCTTTTATATGGGGTGGCGGCACTACACTGTACCTCTGTTTCATTGAGTGGACATCTTCCAAACCTCTGTATTGAAAAAAAAACATTGTGAAGATGTATCACTTCATATACTGGCCTCTGAAAATATTCAGACCACTTCACTTTTTTCACCTTTTATTCTGTTATAGATCACTTTAACCCTCTTACTATGTTGGAAACATATTACATTCATTATGCTATGGGTCAAATTGACCTGTATTGTTTAAATACACTCACAAACAAGCAAAGGATCAGTCCAAATCATTAAAACTTTATTTAACTTGTTGGAGAATTCAGAAAGAACAAGAAGATTATAGCAATATTCTTGTTTTTCTTTCATTCTTCTTCGGGTAGCATGAAACGGTGGTTGCACTCTCACAGAAAGCAAATTTTTAGGGGTGCAGAGTTCTGCCTTGCATCTTCATAAACCTTTTGACTTTCTTGGAAAACTTGTTGGGCTTGTACTGTCTGAAAGGACAGCGTCTTCTGAATGCAACAAGTTCATCCTCCATAACATGTGGACCAGGGTTGTACAGGAGAGTTAGAATGTGCACCCATTTACCCCAAACATCTCTGATTGCATCTAGTTTGTGTCTCTGTTGTTGAGTGGGTCTGGTAGGCTATTGCGGATGTCAAAGTGAATGACTGCCAGTTGTCTCTCCTTCAACACAGCTAATGTCAAACGAACTCAAATGCTGATTGTGTGTCATGGACTCAAGTGACAGCAAACTTGAGTGACAGCATCCTCTCTTTCTGAAACCGCTTCCTCTACTTCACTATCAGAGTTGAAAAGCTGTAATAGACTTTATTTACTGTCTAGTGGAGCTTATTTTTAAGCATCTGTCTATGGCAAAATTTGTTGCAGCACTGACAAGTAGTATTAAAAAGCTTACTTGTACCATGACCATCAAGTATTCAGTCTTCAATAATTTGTAAAAGCATCCTTGGCAGCAAATACAGTCTCAAATCTTACCTGTTCTCTTTTTTATTCAGCAGTGGCTTCCATCTAACCACTCTACCAATCGATCAACAGAGTGCCTCTGAGATAGTTGTCCCTCTGGCAGGTTCTCCATGCCATCTCCTCTGACGCTCTGTTATAGTGGCCATTAGGTTCTTGGTCTTGCTCAGTTGCTGAGTTTGGCCAGACAGCCAGCTCTATGTCCATTGATAGAGCCTAATGTGCTGCTGGCAACAATCAAAGCAGTAGAAATGGTTTTATACCCTTGCCCAAATTAATGCCTCAACACAATTTTATTGCAGAGAGAGTTCCTTGGACTCTGGTATATGGTCTGACATGCACTGTGTCTTGTGAGAACTTGTATACACAGGTGTGATTCTTCCTAAATCATGTCTAATCTTTGAATAAAATGAGATTTCAGTTCCCAAAAAATCTAAAAATGAAAGATATTCAGACCAACTTCACTTTTTGCACACTTAACTTCATTAAAAAGTGAATTCTAAACACCATCCATAATGATGAAGCAAAAAACAAAGCCACTTTAAGAAAGATCATCAGAGTGCAGAGATGTCCTCTAGCAAAGTGGGCAACCAGAACCTCAGGCCCCATGTTTCTTGTAAATATTTATGTTTAATAAAATTGCCACAAATCAACTGACACAAAGCAAACATAGGAGGGCTTACATTCCAGCATATGAGTATTTGTTGGTTTGTGGGGCTCTGGGCACTATGGCGAAGCTCAAAGCCTGCTTTAGGCCCCTAAGGCCCTGTCTTCTAGTGGAAAACAAACATTTTTAAAAAACATATTCGGAAAGAGCAATTGACATCTCAATTGAGTGTTACCAAATGTTTTCATGAGACCATGGACCAGACACACAAACTGTCATCTAATGTTAACTATTATCTTGTCATGAGGACCTATATCAACAGATCAGCATTTTTTTGGACTCTATGTGGCAAGCGCCCAATCCTGAACCCAAACGACTATTTCCTCATGAATTACGTAAGTAAGTAGGGGGAGAAGACACAATTGAATTTTGTAATGTCCTCTAACCTCTGTATTATTCACTCTGAGACAAAACTAAAACCCATAAAAACATTAACATGAGCATACTATTGTTTAGAATTGAAGTGAAAAGTGAGATGTTAGACTGTAACTAAAGTACTTCTCAACAAGTTCAACTAGACAGAGAGAGAGAAACAGAGACACATAGTGGGAGGAGTCTTTGTCAGTGTCGCTGCTTGTAATTAGAGGAGCTGCTTGACTTGTTAGTCCTGCCCTACTCACTCATCTTTCTCTGTGAGCACTACAGCGAGTTCTGAGACCATATCCCACCATACATCATTTATCAGATCAACAATAAGAAGGACAGTTTCCTAATAGCTGCTGTGGAGTTGTAAAAGAGAGGAGAATGGCCCAGGCGGACAGACAGAACGGAGAGGACATAGCTCTGAATAAACTGGACGACATAGAGGTAAGCAGAGCAGACTGAAAAACCCTTCCCCTTTATTATTCTGTTTTACTGTATTCTCTACAGCGGCGTGGTCAACCAACCCTCCCAAAAACTAAACTTATTGCTTTCATTCAGGGCCATGAGTAGATCAGTGGCCAACATTCACCAAGTGTATTCAGATGCAAATTTCCCATAAGCTGATCTTTAATATTATATATTTCATTGTAAAGACCAGTTCATTAACAGTTTATTGAGTTTTACTTGGTTAATAATTGTGTATAGTTACATAATACTGGGGAATGATTAAAAAATGATAAGATTCAGAAATTGTTCAAAACACAAATGTTTACAATGCCCAGGAAATATTCACAGAGGAACTAGAGGGTGAATACAGACAAGGTGAAGTTTATTGATATTCACTCTACTGCACTGAAATCCGTTCATTTTGATAGACTGACACATAAAAGTGACATTTATATTAAACAGAAACTGGCACATGCAGGACAAAGCCTGCAGAAATGAACAGAAAAATTGCCTACCATAGATGCATTTCACATTCATACTTCTAAAAGCTGGGGGAGATCATTGGTTATAGATGTCATGTGCATTCATTAAATCCAGTATGAGTTAGCACACATATTGGACATACATTACAAAGTATGTGTAATTTCCAAAAGATACATTCAAATGTATCTTTTGGAAATTACCCCCTCCCCCCCCTCCGTTTTGTTTGAATAAATAAAGGCTAGAGACACCTTAATTATCTGGTAATTTGTAAGAAGAAAAATAAAACAATAGCATAATTATGGGACCCTTAACTTTCGCCCCCTCTTGGGTGTCCCAACCCCCCGTTTGAGAACTGCTCTAGAGTCTATTTACACGAATGTCAGGGTGTGACATAACCCCGTGTGAAATCAGTGTTTCTTTCCATAGTTGTCAGCTGTGCATAGAGATGAATGAAAGCTTTGTGACTCAGAGTTGCACCCAGTTGTGACGTTCCGTCTACCTGTGTGACATGATCGGGCAAAGCCCTGAGAAAATACCTTTAGCGCTGATTTGGTGTACACAAGAAGGCAACCAAAACAGAAACCTTCTCTCAGTGGTGCAGAGGAAGATGAAGGTAATGATACTGTGGTCATGATGCTTTTTCTACTCAGAGCAACCTTACCTGTGCTGACATTTCAATATCTGACACCACTGTCACCTGAAATACCTCCTGCTCACATACAGAGTCACTTTCATTTCATTTTCTCTGCACATGCATCTATCAGTTCATGTGACAAATTGTCAGGTTTCTTGAGTTGGTATGTGCCCGAGCATGTTGTGTCTTGTTGCCTCTCTCTCAGATCGATGTGAGTCATTACCTGTGTCCCCTCCACTCCCTCTTCTTTTACAGCCACACCTCATAACATAGAGTACATAGTAACAAAATACATAGCACCTCTTTGCGTTTGGAACAAACCAGAGTGATGCATGGACTTGGCCACGTGCAGAGAGCAATCAGACTTGAAATAGAAGAGTGACATTATTTTATCCTTTACAGACTGTAACACTAATAAGATGGATTTACATATACAACAGTGGCTGCAATTTTCTCTCAGACCTGACCTTTGTTCTCTTAACTGGCAGGCAGCAACAACCCCCTCTGGAAAAATATATCGCCCCATCAACATAAATCACTATGCCACTAAGAAGAGTGCAGCTCAGAGCATGCTGGATGTCGCCTTGCTGATGGCCAACTCATCCCAGCTGAAGACTATTCTATTTGTGGGGCCTCAGTACCGTTTCTACATCCCTGTCATTGTTTTGCTGTCTGTGTCCATCTCTTTACAGGTCGTAGTGGGACTGCTGCTTGTCTTTATCGGCAAGTGACTCAAAGTTTTTGCACTCCTGTTATCATTCCTCTTTCTCCACCTTTCTTGCACTTAAGTACATACTTTCTATATATTCCCATCTTGAATTTTGGAAGGCACAAAGACTAAAAGGAGGCATACAAACACTATTTTTGAGAAGTTTTCTAATTTCACAACTTCACCAAAACTCCACTCTTGTCTGCATTCGAAGCTGTAAGATGATATCAGATCCTTTGCACTTTGACTAAAATGTAGAAAAAATCAAATCAGTTTATACAGTTGCAATCGGAAATATTCAACCCCCCAAAGATTGTAAGGATTTACCAATGAAAGTTTTTTCAAAGAGCTAGATTTTGCTTTGGATGACCTCTTTATGGCTATATTTTGTTAATATAGCCATGTCACAATTATTCAACCCCTATGTAATATTGCTGTAATTTTTTTTTATAACCTGCAATTTTTTTGGCCTAAAGTGGAGTTAAAACATAATTAGCTTTCCTTTGGGAACTATATAATGATCCCTAATTTGCTCCAGCTGTGATGCATATATAAACCCCACCCATGAAGGTGTTCAAGGTGAGTTGCAATCATGGGTTAGACTAAGGAGCTTCCACAAAAACTGAGAGAGGAAATTATTTCATTGCACCTGAAAGGCACTGAGTATAAGAAGATTTCTGAGAGATTTAACATTCCAAGAGACACCATTGGGAGCATTATAAGGAAGTTTAAAACTTATGGCACAGCTGGAAACCTGCCTGGGCATGGGAGAAAGCCCAAAATTCCATCAAGAACCCTTAGAAACTTAATCAGGGCAACTGAGAAAAACCCCTGTGTTACTGCAAAATGCCTACAGGATGATCTGATGAAGGCTGGGACAAGTGCTTCAGTGGCAACTATAAGACGAGCACTGAATAAACAAGGACTTCATGGCCTGACTCCAAGATGCACTCCACTCTTGACCATGAAGAACATCAAAGGTCAACTAGAATATGCCAGGAGGAATTATGATAAGACTGCAGAGTTTTGGGAGTTCTATGGACTAATTAAACTAAACTGGAACTGTTTGGACACATGGACCAATGGTATGTCTGGTTTGAGAAAGGCCAGGCTTTTGACCAGAAGAATACTATTCACACGGTCAAGCATGGAGGTGGGTCATTGATGATGTGGGGATGTTTTTCTGCTGCAGGAACTGGCAATCTTGACCGTGTACCTGACATCATGGATTCCCAGAAATACCAGGACATTTTAAAGAGAAATGTGATGCCTTCTGTTGGGAAATTGAACCTTGGTGATCGGTGAACTCTCCGGCAAGACAATGATCCCAAGCACACCTCAAAGTCAACCAAAGCTTGGTTGAGAAATTGATCCGGGGATGTCCTTGAGTGGCCTTTCAGTCCCTGGATTTAAATCTGATTGAAAATCTTTGGTGGGATTTAAAGAAGGCAGTTGCAGCAGGGAAGCCGTCAAACATCAATGAGCTAGAGGTTTTTGCATGTGAAGAATGGGCAAAGATTCCAATAGAGAGGTGTAAGAAGCTTGTCAGCACTTACCGAAAACACTTATTAACACTTATTAAACACTTAGAAGTTATAAAGGCTAAAGGATGTTCCACAAAATACTGAAGCTGGGGATTGAATAATAGTGCACATGCACATTGGTGAAAAGAGTTACATTTTTCATTTGAACGCAAGTTTAAGTCAATTTGTTGTCAGAATAACTCACATATGTATAAATAAATATTTTTTGTTGTTTAATGAGGCTTTTTGTCATATATTTTCATTAACCTCAATTCACTTCACTATAATGTCTCTTGAGGTGGGGGGGTTGAGTATTTCTGATTGTAACTGTATATTCAGTAAAATAAGTAGTTAGGTTCATTGCAAATGTTTGTTAAAGGAATAGACATTTTGGGAAATAATTGTTTTTTTCTTAGAGATACCATTGTCATGTCTGTACAGTAAAAATAAAGCTAGAACTAGCAGCCAGTTATCTTAGCTTGGCATAAAGAATGGCAACGGGGAAACAACTCACCTGGCCTTTCCAACGGTAGCAAAATTGTAATTAACACATTATCTTTTTTTTTATTCCTTACACAGATTTTGGACAGAGCCAGGCTAGCTGTTTCCAGTCTTTATGCTAAGCTAAGCAGCAGCTGTCTGTACAGTAGCTTCATATTTACCATACAAACATGTACTTCTCATCTCGCACATCTTCAAGAAAACTAGTGTCGATCCCAAATTGCTTTATTTCAGTTTAGCCATACCTCACATAACCGATTGTGAACTTTAGACCGTCACTTTTCAACCAACCTTAAGTTCTTTCTTTCTCTGCCAGTAATCACAGCCAACACTCAGTTCCACTCCTCTGTAATTTAATAATTATTTGTATTTGCAATATAAATACATATTTAAAACTTTTTTTATCTACAAGTGTACATATCTACAAATTTGTACCAATAACATTGAATAGATTTCTCACCAGCACAGTCTTTTTTGTAAACCTTAACTAATCTTAAACTAAACTTCCTTCCTAAGTACATCAGTTTCCCATCTCTTGCCTTTCTGTCTCTGTTGCTCATCATCTTTTAATGTAGCTAATTAGTTTTTTGCTGTTGTGCGATTCTGTGCCAACAGTGAAGTACGATCTGAATGACATGAGGAAACATGCCAAGTTGAACTGGATGAACAACGTAGCGACAGTCTTTGTCTTCTTCACAGTCCTCGTCAACGTCTTCATCACAGCACTCGGTTTCGAGGGACATGCTGTCAGGTAGGCAATGTGACACAGTTTTATATAGAGCAGGCTCTCTTACTGGTGTAAACTGATGAGATCTTCTTGTTGTTTTACTTCACAGGGCAGCAGTGCCTCCTGTGATTTCGATACCAGAGCCTCAGCTTCTCCCACTGCCCATTGACCTTAACATGACTGGTGGCATAATCTAAAGATTGCCAAATAAAACCTTATCCTCAGTAACCAACGACACAACCTCAGCTCCAGGTTACAGCTATTGATCAAAGATTGACACATTATCTCAACCTAAAACCTCAGCTTGAATACTTGCCTTTTGTGCTCAGTACAGATGGCAAGACTGTACTGCACAGTTTACTGACCCTTTGCATTTGCATTGTTGAGGTAATGTTAAACTTAACTATTGTGTAAATATAAGTGCTTTATAGTGTTTCTGTTCAAACATTGTATTGGTGAGCTGGTTCATTGTTTTGTAACAAAATAAATGAATGCATTACTTATATCAGTAGAGAAGTGTTTTATGTTTGGAAATAAGTCTCTTATTCTGTTAATGTTTAACTTACTTTCAGCTCATATTAACATTTATCCCTCCTTTAAGAATTCCCTTATATCCAATGTCATTTTTCACAGAATTAATTGACAGTAAAAGTAAAACAGTAAAAACAATATTCTTTGGTTTTTGATATGTCATGATATGGAGCAGCACCAGCCTGCACTATCCACTGAATATGCAATTGCATTTTTTTTTAATAAAGAAAGTTGCTGGGAGACATAAAGCCAATCAATGGCTCTGACCCAGTTCTAGAGGCCCTGTCCTTGTCATGTTTTCCTCATAAAACAAATAATAGTTTTATATATTTATATATATAAAAAAAATCCCACTCTCACCCCCCTCCCATGGGGGGTGGTGGTGTGTCTTCCTCAAGCTCGGGTCCTCCACCAGAGGCCTGGGAACTTGAGGGTTCTGCGCAATATCGTAGCTGTTCCTAGGACTGCGCTCTTCTGGACAGAGACCTCAGGTGTTGTACCTGGAATCTACTGGAGCCACTCTCCCAGTTACAGCCCCTAGTGCTCCGATTAGCACTGGCACCACTGTTGCCTTTGTTCCCCACATCTTTTCTAGCTCCTCTTTCAGCCCTTAGTATTTATCGAGCTTCTTGTGTTCCTTCTTCCTGATGTTATAGCTGGATAGCTTAGTGATAAACACTACTGACTTTGGCGGGACAGGAGTCAGGGGTTCAAATCCCAGTCAGGGTGGGGTAACACATATCCAGCGTGGACCCTTAGGTAAGGTTCTTAATGCTGATAGCCTACCTCAGGATGAGTAAAACTGCAAAATCTTGCCTACTAGTTTGGTTCATTGCTGTTGTCTAGAGCCGGGCCTGATGTGGGGAACAGCTCAAAAATATTAAAGAAGGCTTCAGCTTACAAAAAGTCTGTTGTGCTATATTGTAACATCATCATTTATATCTCACAAATAAAAACAAACAAATCATATCTTTCAAGCAATTTAAAAACAAACACACTGCATAGCAAGAAAACAGTGCACCATTTAATGCAAGAAAGCAAAGACATTAAAGGACAAGGCTAAGGATATTACAGTTTTCTTATTGTCAACAGATCCCATGAAAAGACCAATGATGTGTTAATCTGTCTCTCAATACTTTCTGAGTTTCTGCTGCACTCAGCCCCAAGCCCATTGCTTCCTACTGTAGATGTAGATCTTTAAAAAGAGGTAACACATATATTTTTTTAAAGGCTCAGTAATTTTCTATGGACAAAAAGGGTGTAAGGCATGCACATCCAAAAAAAACCTTTCACAGGTGCTGGATCAAAAATCAAACTAATCAGTAATCAGTCATTTTCTAAAACAGCAGGTTTAAAAAAAGTAATGCTTTTAGCACACAATTACACAATTTGTGTTCTATTGAGTATTTCTGGCAGAAGGACAGTGTGTGTGGGATTGAGTCAAAATAAACTACAGTGTGTGTTCGTAGTAATGAAGAAACATGTCTCCCAGTGCAACAGTGTGGCTCATTGATGTGTTTTTAATAGTTTTTGGACAGCAACAGAGCTCTATGGCACAGAGGAATAAGATATATCAGGCTTTGGATACACATACAATACTTGTTAATAGGATCAATTCATTGTTGGTTTGGCTCTGCACATGATATTTATTGACAGTAAAAAATAGAATAGGAGCCATTAAAATTCCATGTAATGTGGTATTACTTTACTAGCAGTTGTCAGTTGTTGGTAAAAAAAAGTGTAATCTCTGCTAAGACATTAATGGAGATGAGTTCTGAACCTGATATCCTAAAAGCAAATCAGATCTATCAATCATTGAACTTAAAAAAGGTTTTGTTCACTGTTCATTACACGGAAGTAGGTGTAGTAGAAGACAGCTGCTAACACAGCTAACAGCAGCAGCAGCCGAATCACCTTCCACATGCAGCCTCCAGACTTTCCGGCCAGCTTCCTGGATTGTACTGCACTGTGACTGACTGTTCTGCTACTGCTCTGGATAGACAGCCTGCAGTATGGGAAGAAAGAGAATATTTAGACAAGGATGTGAACTCATTTGTTCAAACACACCGCTAGTTTATATTACAAGACTCACTCTTGATCTTGATCTGATTCTTCTTCTTCATCTGGCTCAGTGTTGCCTCTTCGTTTCAGCCTGGGTGGAGAAATACTTTAAATTTCAATCTAGTAATTTAGTCAAAGGCATTACACAAAGTAACCACAACCAAATTGCCAGAATAAAACCCTGGCATTGTATGTTTCTGCAAACCACAGACACATTGAATGAATGAATTGTTTCAATGCTGGCCATTATCGTTGAATAATGATGTTTTATGATGTTACAACACTGTGGTTAAGGTCTGGTTAGGTTTAGGCACAAAAACCACTTGGTTAGGGTTAGGGAAAGATCATGATTTGGATTAGAATAAAAAAATAAAAACGGCTGCAAATGTCTCATTCTCACTAAAAACACCCGGTTTTCTCAGTTGAAACAGGAAGCGGGCAGTGTTTTCGAGGTGGTCTCGAACCGTGCTCTCTTCTGATTTCCAACTTTCTGCCAACAATCTGCCTCCTAATAAGAAAGTCAGCTCATATAGATCTCATGTGAACTATGTCACTTTAGAAATGTTGATATGATACGTATTGTTGAAATGTAGATATTCAATGTATCCGTGGTTTGCAGAAACATATAATGCCAACGTTTTATTCTGAAGACCAGGCTGGTGACCAACACTGCTGTCAAGTAAATATGAGTATAGTGTGAAGGAGTGACACGACAAAGTGAAATACAAGACTTGGAAAGTCAGAAAAAAGCCTTAATTTCATGTCAATTGGTTGTTTGCACCACTAACATACAATCTCAAATAAGTCTGGTCCTGCACAGTTATCTAATCGTATGGCATTGCCTTGTAGAGGGACCCTGTGTCAAAATCTTGTTTTAAGACTCAAGACTACTTTAAGACTTTTTACTCCACTTCAATTTACTTGACAACTACGGTAATCAGTCTAAGATTTTTCATACAAAACACTTCTACTTCTAAAATATGATGCGTTGTTCAGTGCATACAACCTAATTCTTATCATTATTGTAGTCTGAAGTAACTCAAAGGATGGGTTCACAATTTTTCAAGCCTGTCTTTAAAGAATAGTCAGGTGCCCAAATGAACATTGAAATAGGTTTTTCTTGCCATAATCATTCCTCCTGTTCATACTGGCTATTAAAGGTGCAGTGTGCAGGCTTAGTGGCATCTAGTGGTGAGGTTACAGATTGCAACCAACTGAATACCCCTCCCCTTCCCCTTCCAAGCATGTAGGAGAACCTTCCAAATGCCCACAGTGTGGACACACTGTGGATTTTGGCTCGCACCACTTACATTGAGAGCACATTTGAAGCGGATCTTTTAGTAGCCATTATGAACTGGAGGAATGATTACAGTGAGGAAAACCTCTATCAGTGTTCATACGGACACCTGACTATTGTGTAGTGAAAAGTAAACATTGTCATTGTGAGCATTATCATGCTGACATGATTTCATTTCACTAAGTTGACCCCCGTTGAGCTGCTAGCACCTGCTTGACACCCACGCCTGCTATTTTTATTATTATTATCATGCCATATTTCTATTATTGTTATTGTTGTTGTGCTTTTCTGTGTCACTCTCTCCTTTCCCCCTCCTTCTTTCTCTCTTAACCCAACCAGTCAAGGCAGATGGCCACCCACCTAGAGCTCAGTTCTGCTCAAGGTTTCTTCCTGTTAAAAGGCGTTTTTTCCTTGCCGCTGACGCCAAGTGCTTGATCATGAGGGAATGCTGTGTCTCTGTAAAGAGTATTGTCTGGACCTGCTCTATGTGAAAAGTGCCCTGAGATAACTTCTGTTGTGATTTGGCGCTATATAAATAAAATTGAATTTAACTGAATTGAATAGCATATTTGCAGTGATAGTGTTGTTATAACACTAGTGCAGTAATCTGACATATGTCTTGTTTCAAGCTACAGATATCTATTTCTAGAAACATTTTTTTAAAATAAGCTTATTTAAAGAACAAGTAGAAATACTAATCTGTTCTTGCTGATAATATGTCAGGTCTAATTACAGAAAGATAATACTTCTGACTTTTACTTAAGTAAGATTTTGATTGCAGGACTTTTACTCTTTTTAAATGGTGGTATTGCTACTTACAGTGCTCTATCAATTTAGCATTGGACTCCTGTAACACTGTCAGACTCACAATGGATGGTGAAAAAAAAATTCAAAACTGATGCAGCAGAACCAGAGACATTGTCTTTTTTATCCCATGCATTCTTCTCTCTTGTCAAACAGGTGCCTACATTACCCACAATGCAACACAACTCAATTCACCTGACTGTCCAGATTTGGGTGTGTTATTCTAGTAGCATTCTAGTATTCCAATTCCTAAGTACCTAAGTAAAAGTACAGAGGTATTATCAGCTAAATTTACTCAAAGTATTAAAAGTAAAAAGTACTAATTTTGCAGAAAATTGACTGCTGTGACTGATATCAGGCAGGTAAAACACAGAGTTCTGCCACACACATTTTTATTGATTTTTCTGACTTTTCTCTTAACTTTGCTTTTTTGTGAACTATTGGAAAGTTTTACCTCTTTGGGCCTTGAAACTGTTAACAACTCAAACACCTGTAACATGACAAGGAGCCACAGTTACACAAAGGGGTTATAAGCCAAAAGGTTTGGGAACTACGGGTTCAACACTTTTTTGTATTTTATAAGCTTATTATATTATTTAATGTAAAATTTGAATCTGAAAAGTAACAAGAGTGGTCAAATAAATGCAGTAGAGTACAAAGTACAATATTTTCCTCTAAAATGTAATGTATGAAGTAGCATCAAATGGAAATACTCAAGTACTTCAAAACTGTACTTAAGTACAGTACTTGAATAAATGTATAGTTACATTCCACAACTGCAGATTTCACACAGACACAAACAGCTTAAACTATTTTTTCAAATATGCAGAAGTACTCCCCAATACGTGTAAACACACTTTGATGTGCAATGTTAGACTAAAAGATCTGAAAAATTCTTCCACCACTGCATATTTCTAAATAAAGCGACTGACACCCAGAACATCTGAGACCAGGTAGTACTCCAGCACAGGAGGACTGGTTGTTTCCTTGGTCTCAGTGTGCACTGTTCTTATTGTAATTGGAACTTGTAGGTGACAGGAACGAGGGAGGCCGTAGGTTACACAAAAACACAAAAGCTGGGAGGTGGGGCCAATAGGGGTGTAACAACAAATATTTGACTCCTCACAAGTTAATCAGGGCATGATCTAGAATAACATCATTTATGTGCCTTATGCTTCACTCTGCGTGTGTGTGTGTGCTAAAACTGTACTCACATGTCCGCATAACCTTCATGTCTAACCTGTGAAAATGAAAGCAGGATGGTTTGTGAGAGTTTTTACAGTCACAGAGCAGAGGAGTTTGGCACAAACACTGAGGGATAAGCAGACAATCAGGACTCACCGGACTATGGTATGTCATGTAGGTAACTACCTCCTCTGTAAAGAAAGAAATCAAATTAGACCAAAGACCATTAATTTTTAAGAATATGATAGGATGATGGTAACACAGACAATGAACAAGGAGGAAATATTTTTGACCTGTGCCCAGTCAAGGCACAGTAGATGGCACTATTTTCTGCACTTCCAGTGACTCACGAATCACAAAAAGTGACCCACATGTATCTTTAGTGGTATGTAAAGCCTCTTTCACACATAGTTTCCAGTAATTTACTGGGATAACCTTTCAGGCACTGCTAGTGTTTTTCACTATTCACACATGCAGCTACATTCAGGAAAAATTCCATCTTGCACCTTTTCACACATGCAATGGCAATGCAGAGTGGTTGAGGCAGGGGGGGATGTTAGAGATGTTTCTGGTGGAGTGGCATGTGCATTTGCTAAACCCCGTTAATGAGCATGAGTGATGATGAATTTTAAATCCTTAATTACAAACCAGTTTGCCGTGTCTTTTCCATGGATCTGACACCCTGCATCTCCACTCTCCACATGCCTGCTCACCAAAACTTTGCTCTGTGCTCCATAAGAGTAGTTCATGTTATGGACATGATTTGGGTTGTGATATTAAAGATAAGATAATAATGTTAACAGAACATGATGTTGTGATACTGTTTCACCAAGCACAGACACACAGACTTTTAAAAGGGAGTCGTTGCTTGATAGAGGAGACATTGGTATTTTAATATTTTAAATGACATGTTCACACTCTTTTGTAAATGTTTATTCACGTAACTATATTGCTTTCATTAGGCCATATCGATTATTCAAAGTTTTGAATAATCGATATGGCTTTATGAAAGCAATACCGTTAAAATTACATGAATAAACGTTTACAAAAGAGTGTCAACATTTAATTAAAATATTTAAAAAATCAAAAAGTAGCAATGTCTCCTCTATTCAGCGGAGTCTTGTGATTGGTTAAGTAAGCCTTTACGTGCCCTTCCCTGCATTCCCTGCCATCTACTGTGCCTGGTCAGTTATTCCAAAACCACCACCAGATAGCAGGTTTGACAAGGAAAGCACCCGGCACTGAGGTTTCACATTTACATACACGCCTGTCATTATAATTGCTGTGATTTACAACAATGTTGTCATGTAAGATCAGCTCTTCTATTGTTTGTGATGTTTGATGCTTCAGAGCAGGTGAGGTGAGATTTTATAATTCAACAATATGGACGACACAATGAGGAGGATGAATGTAATCAGGGTTGTTGTAAATTATAGCTGATTACTGAATATCTACTTTCATTCATGCAAAACGCAGCAAATTACCTAATCATAAAGCCTTCATTCAAACCCTAATTCCAAGTATCGAATTTGATATCTGACAGCTTGAAGTTTGAAATGACTTTGAAATAACATTTATAGACTCACAAATGAACAATCAAGCGAGTGACACATGGCTTCTACAGGCCAGCAGACTGAAGAGGATCCTACCTTCCTCTCTGTAGTAGGTCTTATCAGAGGAGGGTTTCACTGGGGTGTCCTCCATCACCTTTTCAAGCTTCTTCTCATACAGCTTTCCAGTCGAGTCTATGTTCACATAAAACACAAAATATACAAATTAAGATATGCACCTTGGCATTGATTCTACAAGTCTCTGGAACTCTACTGGAGGGATGAACACCATTTTTCCAAAAGATATTCCCTCATTTGGTGTTTGGATGATGTGGTGGGGAGCACTGTCTAACATGTCAGTCTAAAATCTCCCATGGGTCTTCTATTTGGTTGAGATTTGGTGACTGTGAGGGCCACAGAATATGATTCACATCATTTTCACACTCATCAAAGCATTCAGTGACCCCTATGGATGGGGGGTATTGTCATCCTGGAAGAGACCACTCCCATCAGGGAAATGTAGAAATGTTTCATTATAAGATAAAGGTGATCACTCAGAAGAGCTTTGTATTGATTTGCAGTGACCCCTCCCTCTAAGTGGAACAAAACTAGCAAAATGCCCCCTACAGCATAATAGAGCCACCAGATGCCCTCAAGGTATGGGTCAACATTCAGATCTGTACCGGTTTTCCCTTCATTTAGTCACCTGTCTGTATGTGTATGTTCATACAGATTTGTATGTGTGCACAACTATATGTATATTTGTACACATAGTATATCTGTCTTTCTTGATATATTAATGAAAATTCTTTTTCGGGTTTTTCTTACCGACTATGGCTCCATGTTTGACGCCATCAGCTGACAGCTTGGTGATCTCCTCATCACTTTTCTCACTCAAAGACATCTATAGGCTAGATAGGTCGATAGCTAGATAGATAGAAACAGCATAGCGAGGGAGGGAAGGGAGGAGACTGGTGAATGCTGCCCGCCAAGCTGCAACCCAGCAGGAAAACTTCAGGAAGAGAGTAAACTGCAGCAGCTGGTTATAGTAAAGACATTTGAAAATCAAAGCAAATGATTCGACGTTACACCAAACTTTCTAATATGCTAAAACACGTGTATTGCTATATACTGATAATACCATTTTAAAACTTCGCCCACGGCAGAGTAAAGTAACGAAGCTGATTTTTAACAGACTTCTTAAACGCAAGAGATGAAAAAAAGAAAACAAAGAATGTATTATTTCAATTCAAATGAGAGGAATGAATTTACCTTTGAAGAAAACAAAAGTGTTCTGGGTTGAAAATGTGGCTGAAGGCAGGACGAGGTTGAGCAAAGTGGGCGTTACATCTGGCGACATCTGGACAACGCAATATGGCACATATAGCCTACTTGCCTGCTTAACTGTATTATATTTTGTCTCTAGAACAATTGGATAGTAAGGACAGTCATTGTCTGAATTCTTAAAGAATCTTTATTGTGTCAGTACATGCACCAGGATATAGCCAGTACCATCAGGTTTTTAAAACAATTGCAAAGCAATTCATCTGATGTACAGTAAATAGTTAAATGGTATCAGTATAAAAAATATGATCAGACTTATTCCTCACGGTAAGCACTGGAATAGGCTACTCACTTTGAAAATATTATTTGGACATTAATGAGTTGGACTGGCTGGACTTCTGGATAAGTCCAGCCAGTGGATACAATGGGCCACTCCCTGTATCTAGGTAACCATAATCAAAAGTAATCATGTGACCACAAATTAAGGAAGTAGTTCACATTACTCAGTCAATCTTGGCCTCAAGCACATGGAGAGAACGGTAAGCAAAAAAAAAAAAAAAAAAAAAAAAAAAAAAAATATATATATATATATATATGTACACACACACACACACACACACACACACATATATATATATATATAAATCCCCCTCTCACCCCCCTCCCATGAGGGGTGGTGGTGGTGTGTCTTCCTCTCGTTCGGGTCCTCCAGAGGCCTGGGAGTTTGAGGGTTGCCTGAGGTATTCACTTAGCAGCTCATCTTTGGGGGCCATCTTCCTGATGTATTCCTGGATCTTGGTTGTTTCGTCCTGGACAATGGCTCTGACGCTCACCAGTCCTCGGCCTCCCTCGTTCCGCTTAGTGTACAGTCTCAGGGTGCTGGACTTGGGATGAAACCCTCCATGCATTGTGAGGAGCTTCCTTGTCTTGATATCAGTGGCATCTATCCCCTCCTTTGGCCAGCTTATTATACCAGCGGGCTATCTTGTTCTTCTCATTCAGCCGACTTTTCCGGACCTGCCTTACTCTGTGTAGGTATTTGGCTGTGGCTGACTTCCTTGTGGCCTCCTCAAGGTTCCCATTTGCCTGCAGGATCCCAAGGTATTTGTAGCTGTCCTGAACATCTGCAATGCTGCCTTCTGGTAGTTCAACCCCCTCGATTTTGGTCATCTTCCCTCTCTTCGATACCATCCGACCACACTTATCTAGTCCGAATGACATTCCGCTGGTGTTGCTGCAGATCCTGGTGATGTGGATCAGTGAATCAATGTCTCGCTCATTCCTGGCATACAGCTTGATGTCATCCATGTAGAGGAGGTGACTGATGGTTGTTCCACTTCCGAACTGGTATCAGTAGCCACTCTTTGAGATGATCTGGCTGAGTGGGTTCAGGTGTATGCAGAACAGCAGCGGGGATAGTGCATCACCTTCGTATATGCCACACTTGATGGTAACTTGTGCAATTGGCTTTGAGCTGGCCTCCAGAGTCGTTTTCCACAGCCAGTGGCATTGAGTCATAGGCCTTCTTGTAGTCAATCCAGGCGATGCACAGGTTGGTCTGCCTGGTCTTGCAGTCTTGGGTGACTGCTCTATCGATCAGTAGCTGGTGCTTAGTTCCCCCGGTATTACTACCAATTAATTTCTGGGCCCTGCTCATGTACTGGGCCATGTGCCTATTCTTCTTATGAATAGGCACATGATGCCTGACAGGAGCCTGACAGGAGCTTCCATGTTGTACAGAGGCAGATTATTGGTCGGTAGTTGGATGGAATCGTGCCCTTCCTGGGGTCCTTCATGATCAGGACTGTCCCTCCTTGGGTTAACCACTCTTGGTGGGTCCCATCCATCAGCAGTTGGATTATTTGTGCTGCTGGGCATTCATGGAGTGCAGTTAGTTTCTTTAGCCAGTAGGTGTGGATCATGTCTGGGCCCAGTGCTGTCCAGCTCTTCATACCTGACACTCCCTCTTGAATGTCTGCCATCATAATGGTTACTGGATCTTGTTCTGGGAGATTGCTGTGGTCTGCTCTTAGATCCACTAGCCACTGAGCATTGGTGTTATGTGATGCCTCCTTCTCCCATATGCTCTCCTAGTATTATTCAGTCTCAGCCCTGAGTGGATGGTGTATCTCTTCAATGGTTCAATTTACCCCCAAAAGTTTAAATAGGCTATAGGTACAGAGTAACCTGTGTATTTAAGCATAGGCACCTGAGCAATGGAGCAAGTGGAACAAATATATCCCTATTATTCAATTTTGGGGAGCAAAGTTATGGTTTTGCTACCCCACTTTTTGTCTTTTTAAAAATAAACATACAGTCCCTGCAATCAGGTGATTATATTTAAGTAGCCTATATCAATGATCATTTTACTATTTTCAACAACTGACAAAAACAAGTAATACAAAAATCACACATTTTTGGCCCACCCTTTGAGTAGGTTCAGTCCAACCCGTCACTGATTGATCGGAGTAGCCAGACAGAGAACCCGTATTATATCCACAAAGATTTTTTTATACTGAACCACACAAAGCCGACATAAAGCCGCCTCTGTGTGTGCTTTTACATAACATGCCAGTGTATCGGATTCAGAGGCCTGATGAGATCAGAGCTGTAAACTCTGCCATGAGAGAGTACAAAGACATTACTAGGACGAGGGGAGGACATTTCTCTTCGTTTGATAACGTGAAAAGTTGAGTTAAACTTTATTGTAGCATATCCCACCGAAAGATGATCTATTTTTGGAATCTATTTTTGATCAGAACATGTCCTTTAACTGCCACATAAAACAAATTTCTGCCTATTTCACTTAAGTGATATTGCAAAAATCAGGCACATCCTTTCTCAAAAAGATGCAGAAAAAATAGTCCATGCATTTGTTACTTCCAGGCTGGATTATTGCAATTCCTTATTATCAGGCTGCCCTAATGAGACTCTCCAGCTGGTCCAGAATGCTGCTGCACATGTACTGACAAAAACTAGAAACACTGTGCTCCCAAAATGCAGGCTTACTTGTGGTTCCTACAGTCTCCAAAAACTAGAATGGGAGGCAGAACCTTCAGCTATCAGGCTCCTCTCCTGTGAAACCATCTTTCAGATTCAGTCCAGGGGGGCTGACACCCTCTCTACGTTTAAGAGTAGGCTTAAAACTTTCCTTTTTGATAAAGCTTATAGTTAGGGCCGACCAAGCTTGCATTGGATCAGCCCCCCCCCCAACTTTCTCTCTCAACCCAACTGGTCAAAGCAGATGGCTGCCCACCTAGAGCTGGGTTCTGCTTGAGGTTTCTTCCTGTTAAAGGGGAGTTTTTCCTTACCGCTGTCGCCAAATATTGATATTGATTTGTCACTGTTTATGGCAGTTTGAGTGTTGGCAGTGAAGACATTGGTGTTGTTTCCCGTTGCTTCCTTTGTGTTTCTTTTGTCATGGAATGAGTTAGATGAATGAAGAGCATGTAGGGAAGTGACTGGGTTGCATGCTATCTCTGCTTCTACTGAGATAAAGTTAGTGAAATCTTCAAAGGTGGGAAACTCCTTACTTTCCATGAGGGCTACTGTGACCTGAAGATTCCAATGGGATGCTAACCAATCAGGAACTTTCTCTATCAGCTTTTGGTTTTCTTCACAGTCACTTAATATTTCTAGACCCTTCACATGAGGCATGACTTGCAGGCATGCATTTAGGAAGTCTGAGAATGTTCTCAACCCTTCTGCATCCTTGGGCTATATTTTTAGCCATTTTGACAGCTTGCTCCTGAAAGCTAATTGGATGACAAATGGCTGACCATAGCGTTGGTTGAGCTTATTCCATGCATCTCTGTATGCCTCATCATCGTTTCGATAAAAGGTGCCTTCAAGGCATTTGTTAGAGGGGCCATTGATGTATTTCTTTAGGTAATAAAGTTTATCAGCTGAAGAAATACCTTTTCTGTCTACAAGTGACTTGAATGAAGCCCTCCATTCAATGTAGTGGATTGGGTCTCCACTAAACACTGTGGGCATTGGCACTGGGAGTCTGTTTATGGCTATGCTGTCTTGGATGGAGATAGGACACGTCAGTAGGGGGTGCTGGTGTGACAATGTGAGGGTTTTGGTGGTATACAGGGGGGCTCTGTTTAATTTCTCTGTTATAGATATCCAGTCTTGCACGAGCAGCCTCCATGTCCCTTTCTGCTTGTAGACGCTCTAATTCAGACCTCTGCATGTCTAATTCCTTCCTATGATGTTCTTCTTCTTGCATTACTTTGTATTGAGCCTCCTTTGCAGCTAGCTCTGCGGCTTCCTTTTTGCAGCTATGCTTGTTGATTCAGAGAGGTGCCATATATGGAGTAGGCATAGTCATGGGCTAATAGCTGGCAGAGCCGGCGTCTTTCACGCTCTGCATCAAAATCCCTATCTATTGCTGATAGGCGTTTATAGACTATTTTCATAATGTCTTTAGTTACAGCCTCACATGCATCTATTTTGCGTCTTACTTCAGTGGATGGTGTGGCACACTCTCTTATTTCATTGTAAGCCCCCATGAGTTCATCCTTTCCCTTTTCAATGATGTCCGCCATTTTAGCCTATTCCATTTCTGATGTCTTTCTTTGGATGTTCTGATTTGATATTTCCATTGTTCATACATGCTGAGCAGTCTTTTCCTTTTTTTCCTTTTTACTCAGTTCCTCCTTTTGGTAGGTGAGTATTTTCTCTGTGGGCACACTAGGACGTTCTAAACGATGTGGCAATGTTAACCCGTCAGTGTCATCCATTTTGTGTTGAAGCTCAGCTAGTCGTTTTTCTTTACATTCAATTATCTGCTTTAATTCCTGCCTCAATGTCTTCATATTCCTCTTGATGTAGTAAGCTTCCACTTTCTTGTATTTACGTTTGTAGCTTGTGTATGTGTTCCTTTATGTCATCCATTTTGAGCATAGTTGTATTCCTTACTGTCTCCTTTCACCATCACGTTAGATGCTGCAACTTGCTACTCTGTGTGCTGTGCAGTCTTATCATGGATTACAAAGGCAGCGTGGTGTAGTAGGTACAGGTGAAGCTCTTACTGTAGCATATCCCTCCGAAAGATGGTCTGACACTTGAACTGATGATTTAAGAACAATCCTCAATTTCTCTTTACTGTTGCCTGTGGTAGGAACTGGGCAAGTACCAGAGTGTAGTTCTCAAAATAAAAGCCCTTCTAATCAAAACAGGAAATAAGGCACTATAAACTTGAAACAGGTAAAAAATATGTAATAAAAGCAACACAAATGATGTTCAATAAGGCTATCTCTTCTTTAGAGCTAAAACATAAATTGGGTTTATTTACATTTTCTGTTGGCTTCCAGACTCATCTTAAAAAGAGAGAGAGAGAGCAGCTGTGGTCGAGTGAGCTAGCGAGTGAATGAAGAGAGGAAGTGGTGGTAGCGAGGAAGCCAGTGAATCAGATCAATAAAATGTTATTATTATTGTTTCACTGCGGTTATGTTCTAAAGCACAAACTCCCCCACACATCTCCGCACAACCCTGCAGCTGTGTGCTTCACATCATTTTCATACTCATCAAACCATTCAGTGTCCCCTCGTCAAGTGGACCCAAAACATGCCAGCAAAATGCCCCACAGCACAACAGATCTACCAGATCCCATCACTGTAGGAGTCAAGCATTCAGGCCTGTACCGGTTTTTCCTTTAATATGTCACACATCTGTACACACAAAAGCACGGAATGCTGTGGGGACTAAGATCCATTTATGAATAAACACCAGTTCAAGACTTAGATGAGACATTACTTTCAAGCACAGCATGAAAAAAAACCTAAAAGCCGCCAGGCCTGTGATCATCTACAGACCTGTTTTTATACATTTATGTACTCCTGTCTGTGTGTTGTTTTTTCCTGTTAACCTTCATGGTTTGGTATATGTGTACAAACCAAATATAGTTGGACAATACACTACCTGCTACTACGACTAAATAAATATAATGATAAAGAGCCTGATCAACAGACAGTTTACTTGAAGTATCAAATGCTATTCTTCCACTTATTAGTGGATCAAAAATTGATTCCATAGTTTCTTCCTGAGGCTGTTTGTGCAGCATTTAGACAAGACTCTTGGGTACATCAAGTTGGTCTTAATTATATAATTTAAAGAAACAGCTTCATGAATAAAGCAGGCCTATTGCTCAAAGCTTGGCATAAACGATGAGTTAAAGGTATTATGTAAGACTTTCCATAAGATTTTCTCTCCTGCAGCGGCCTCTGGAGGTAGAAAGTGAGTCAGACTTAATAAAGAGACTGAATTTTCCAGGAAGGGCGTTGGCTGCAGACTCCAGTAATGTACACATTTTCCACTCTGGAAACTTCTTTGTATATACGCCAACATTTCCTCCATGCTTTATTTAAGTTAATGAGAAAAATGACCTTCACATTTATTTTATAACACTGTCATTGACAAAGAGTTAAGCAACTTAACCGATTTCAAAGTTTACATTAAACTCAGTATGAGTCCCTGTAAGAATATCAATGAAGGTTCTTCAAATTTATGTTTACCCTGTTTTGTATTTGTCATGTTTTGGATGGTAGAATCTTGATATATCCATTCATTCATTCATTCATTCAATGTGAATCAGACAAAGCTCTTCAATGTTTGGGAGACACAAAACACACAGTAATTAGATTGGCAGAAAAATACGTAGACAACTTTATTGTGTATCAAAATACTGTCTTACAAACACTTTTAAAGCCTTTTTTTATTTAGGACAAGATTTATTTTTTTGTTCTGAAATATAGGTTAGGCACAAAGCGAGCTGGAAGAATGAAGGAAGGGGTGGGTGGCAGCTGAAGGGGTGAGATACAAACACTGAGCAGAAAACAAAGCGACATCTGTTTTCTTTTGTGTTTTGGATGTGACAAACCACAACATCATCTTCAGCCCTTCTGTCCAGCACAACTTAAGAAACTTCCCTTTTTAAACCTTTTAATTTATATGCAAAAGTTCCATACTCAAAAGTGACCCACCACAAGCAACACTGCCTGTCATGTCGATGTTATTCTGAATCAGAGGCTTTCTGAAGAGTTTTACAACCTAATGAACATGCAGAGCACATGTTGGTGTCACACATGAAAAACACACAAAAAGCGTCGTTTCCCAGCGGCGTCGTGTTGAGAGAGCACGTGTGAGACAAACCACAAGTCAGCTAATGTGAAATGTGTCTTTCTCCTCTCTGTTGACATGTTGCTCTACCTTTAATCTTCTGTAACTATTTCCCCAACTCCAATCCGTACTATGATTTTAAGAACAGCAGTGCCTAAAACTGGATCACACTAGCAGCAGGTAAAACATCTGGGTTAGTTAAAAAGAATCATGAACAACACATGCTGGAGTGGACTGGGCCAGTGCTGAGCATTTACTGAACATAAACACTACAAATACTACCCCTGTATAAGTAACAGACAAGCTGCTTATATGACTTTTAGGTGGACAATTAAAGGTGTTGCACCAAAGAGTGTCACAGTGTGGAAAAGGGCTCTTTCACACATTTTTATATCTATACCAATAGGTCAGGAAGGCACGTTACTTCTTACACTCTTTGGCTCAAGTCCTGTGATTGTTCATATAAAAGCCTGTATAAAACTAAATCCATTATTTATGTGTATAAGAGTAGCTCCTCCAGTGTAAACAGTAACCTTCCATCCAATGCTAGGCTCAGCGAGGCCAAAATCTACTGTTGCTTCGCTAAGCTATCCCGTCATTCTATACTACTTCAGACTGTGTACTAATGTCCACTTACAGTATGTCCATGACTGAAAATGTAAAAAGCCTAAGGCACAATTGAGTGCTAGTTTACAGTAATAAAAAAGGTGCATCTTTCTCCTCCCTAGAATTTACTGAAGGACATGATTAGCAGAAGAAAATTGAGTTAATAATCATGTTGATTAACAGGAATATTCAGTGTCTATGCATTCATCTTTGGGAGATAGTGGACTGGGTTTAGAATAAGCCTGGATGATTACAGTGAAGATGTTGGTTTTTAAAGACATCAGTTCTGGAAAAATACAGAGTTCTGGCTGAGGGTGAACACTGACATGAGAGTTTTCTAGTCGGTTAAATAGGCAGCAAGGAGCACAAAAAAAAAAAAAAAGCCAGATATCTTAATTTTTAACACGGGAGGGACTTGGAGCTGTAAACAATGATTGGTTAGATTCTAGATAGAATTTCAGTTGTTTTTAAAACAGTGGTGTCATAAGTTTCTGATTGTGAAGCTGGGTTTTAGACAGTGATGTGGTAGGGGCTGCCGGGGATGTGGTCGTCCCCCCACTTGACCACCAGGATGTACTCCCCCTTCTCTTTGAGCTGGTAGCTGACGTTGTACAGACGGTTGCCCAAATGTTTCACAAGGATCTCCTCACAGGGGACCTTGGGACCATCCACGCCAACCAGAAGCATGTTACGACCTGTGGATAGATATGGAACAGATGAGTATCTACATCAATATGTAATTTTTAGTTTACTAACCCACTATGAACAACTGACTGCTGGTGCCATACTGTACACTTATAATATGGCATTATATTTTTGCTTAATCCCTGAGCTTGCAATGGGACATTTTGAGCACAGGAACAGAATTTTATATTTTATAGCGAGTAAGCTTTATTGAGCTTTATTGAAAAGGGGAAAAAAGCTCTCCAAGCATGATAACTGTCAGGTTAGCAATGTCAAGACAGTTTGAAATTGGTGAATGGAACAAATTCTTGGATAAAAGTTCAAAGTTGAAGTAAATGTGAAAAAACTACATGGAAATAAGTTTATTTAGCAAAAAATTATATTTGTTTGCTCAAATTATTATTTGCGTGATCATTTCTCTACAAAATAGAATTTATGAGATTGCAAAAAAAAACTTTTTTCTGTGCTCAAAATGTCCTCTTGCACACTCAGGTTTGGGGCATAAATATAATTCCATGCACTCAAAGTGTTTGTCCCAGACATATTATCCGGTGGGTTGGAAAAGAAAAAAAAATGCACTTGTTAACATCACGATCATGCACACCTGCTTTGCTGCAGTCAACACTGAAGCTGTTCTTCTGACCAATGAAGCCCTTGGTCAGGCCCAGGCCTTTGGCCACCACCTTGCTGGCATCTGATTGAGTGGGAGCACCCTGCTGAGAACAGCTGATGGCACGGGTCACAGGGTCAACCATGACAGAAGAGGTTTCGTGCATACTGTGGCTGGACACAAGCTTGGAACCTTGAAGATGGAGAAGAGACTGCTCAACTTGGACACATTTGCATTCAGTATTAATCATATTTTTAAATTTCATATCGAATCTATAACACTCTTTTGCCTGAAAAACAAACATCTTCCTCACCAGTGATCTTGGCCTTGAAGGGGCTTCCGACAATGTGGTAAGGACCGCCATATTTGATGGAGATAAGATAGTTGCCAGGGGCCATTGGGGTGTACGTGACCCTGTAGCCCTCGGGGCACTCCACACAGTCCATCTTCACCTTGGAGGGCCCATCGATGGTCACAGCTAAAGCCCCGGGGCCCGCGTTGATTGTGTTCACCACAAATTCGCATGCAGTTCCTGGGAGATAAATGAAACGGACAAGAGGATTGAGCTGATGATGGAGATTTTTTTTTCTTTCCTGCTCTGTAGAGGGGCAGTGTGTTACCTGTGGTGCCTCCCTCCAGCCCTGCTCCATAGGCAGACACCATCCCAGGGTCTCCAGCCTGGCCCGTCTCTCCAACACGGACCTTAAACGGACTACCTGGGATGTGACTTCCATTGAACTTCACATCAATTAGATAGAGACCATTCTCTCTAGGAATGAACCGGACTGCGTATTTATCTAGACAAACAAGAGGGCAAAAATCAGGAATATGGAAAGCTGTTGCCACCAAAATTCTCCCCAAAATGGGAAATCATTTCAGTGTAATGAGGAGTTCGGATGAGTTTGCCCTCCTTGTGGTTACCTTGGTCAATCTCAGTGACGCAACACTCCTCAAGAGCTCCTGATGGGCTGTGGACCTTTGCATCAATCACACCCTTAGCTCCATTAAGGCTGACAGCAAATGATGCTGGCTGGTTCACCTTCAAGCCCGATTCCTGCTCAACAACACATACTCACACACTCAACACTGTATCACCATTATTGAATAAAGCAAATAACTACAGCATCCAACTTTCCTCTGCTGGCCACCACGGTCAGCAAGCTGTTCAAGATTCAATTTTTGTTACTATTTACCTTACCTGGAGGTCGCTAACAAGGCTAAAGAGGAGGGCTGTACAGTAAAAAAGCAGAGAAGGCAGGGTGTTTGTGTAAGTTTAACAGAAACTGAAAAGGACAGAAGGAAAAAGTGACACTGTTTTTGTGAGAACAAGCCATTGTCTAAGTTCCACGGTGTATTTGTGAGTGTATCTATATGTGTGAGCATGTCTGAGCTGTGCGAGGGTAGGTCTGCATGCATGTGAAAATTTATGAGGGTCAGTATTCTATGGAAACCAATTTCTGCAAGGAGAAGAAATAATAGATGAAAAGTTATGCATCATGAAAATAAAAATAGCCACGATAAGTCAAAGTTATGAGAAAATGGCTTATTATCTCATAAGGTTGACTCACTAAGTCAACATTTTAATATTTTCATTTTCATCATGTATAACCTTTCATCATTTTTTTTTCTTTTTCTGTCAGCGATGGGCTTCCACAGTATAACATGTACTTTAGTGAGTTTGAACAGTGACAGAGAGGAAAAACAGCCCATGTCAGACCTCTTTAACCCTTTAGCGCCCCACATCACTTTTAAGAGGTGGAAGGCTGTTGGGAGCCTTTAGAATGAGGCACGAGAAACACACACAGTCCTCTAGTATCCCAGAAGCCCTTGCACTGCCCAACAATGCAGCAGCCGCTGATCCTATTCCTGGAACTCTGATCTCATCTCAACTCTAACCATCCTGGCCTACTAAGACATTCACTACTCTGCTATTTATTTAAGTCAAACCAAAATATTTAATTCAACTGGTTTAATATGCCAGTGTCATCTGCCTCAGTTACCAACTCCACACTATCAAAACCCTTCTGCTCTATTTGTCTACTGTGCAAAACCACAATAACTGAACATTAAACTTTTAGAACTTATTATGTTGGATTATAAGTCTCTTGTATTGTACCGCATTGTATAGTACATGTGTTTATGATATTACTACATTCTGATATAGCACAAAAAGTCTACTGCTTTGTTGCTCTTCAGCTTTGCTGCTGCATCGTGGGCAGTGTACTGTGGCCTGGCGTGTGTGCACACGGATGTGTGTGTGTCTCAGAGCCTCACCTGAAGACTGGCAACAGTGAGGCGACGGGCGTCGTCTGACGGCGATGCCACAGGGACGATGAAGGGGCTGTCAGGGATATGCTCCTCGTTGAAACGTATTGACACCTCGTAGTCTCCTGCAGGAGAATTTATGTCGAGTCAGAGTCACTTTAACAGTCACACAAATACAAAAACACTGACAGGGCTCCATAGCACACATACTTGCATTAGAGTTCTCCATTAAAAGACAATGAACCATTTATGCTACATTACCAACTGCCACATATATGGAGTAGAGGATAATAAAGCACCATTTAAGAACAGAATTTATTTCAATGTAATTTCCTGCATGCTTTCAGTTTTCACCCATTCATAAACCTTTCCCTGTCTCTTCTCTCACCAGGCTCCTGCACGATATAGGACACTCCGCTGGAGCCGTCTTTGCGGTCTTCGAATGCAATTTCAGCCTTGCTCGGCCCTTCCACAGCAATACTGAGACCTCCAGCTCCTGCCTCTCTCGTCCAGATACTGAACTCAGCTGCACACATCACAGGGACCAAAACAGAGTCAGGTACATCATGTAAAACAACATTTAACAGCACACATACTAACAATCCGGCCAATACACCAACCTGGTACTCCAGCCTCTGCTCTCTCCAGGCCTGGACCTCCTGCACGGACCTTATGCGCACCTCCCTCTCCCAGGGGGCCGACGGTAAACTGGAATGGGCTGCCAGGCACATGCATGCCATTGTATTTGACACACACTGTGTGTACACCAGTCTCGGTGGGGACGAAACGAATGCAGTAGGTGTTGTTCTCTCCCTCCATAATGTCAGCCTTGTGAATCTGGCCAGATGGGCTGGTCACCTGAGCTGTCATGTCTGCGATGCTGATCTCTGAAGAGACAGGCAGACAGATATTTGACTCATTGAAAACACACATGCATAAAGTTAGACTATATAACTTTTGTTAAACAGTACAAGTGGCAATTACAAGATAATGGCTCGTAAATTATCCTTTTCTTTCCTAAGATTGTCTTGAGTCAGTTGCTTTAAAGGAACAGTTCTACATTTTGGGAGACATTCTTTGCTTTCTTGCTGAGAGTTAGATGAGTAGATTGATAGCACACTCATGTCTGTACACTAAATATGAAGTTAGAGCCAGCAGGCAATTAGGTTAGCTTAACCAGGGGGGAAACAGCTAGCCTGGCTCTGTCTATAGGTGAAAAATTCCACCTACCAGCACCTCTAAAGATGATGCATTATTCTTGTTTGTTTGTATACATGCAAAAACCAAAGTGTAACAATTTGTACTTTTATGGGGGCTTATTCTCTATACTATTTCTTGGCCCACTCCCTTGAGTCCCATTGTCACTATGAGGTTGCCAGGCAACCAGCAAAGATACCAGTAGTTCACTGCAACTGGCCAATCCAGTAAATAACGCCCTGTGAATGCTCAAATTGTTGTTTTCACATGGATTAAATGTATATCTGTAACATGCTAAAATATAGTGTGGAATGAAATGTGAAATTGCTAAGGAACTTCGACTTTTAATACTGAAATACTGGAATAATGGTGACTGCTAAAACATAGTGTAACAATAGCACAAGTAATGTCAGTTACAGAGTAACATTTTACAAACTATGTAACAGTTAAAAAAGTAATTTCTGGGACACTTACACATCTAACAAGGCACACAAACAAAGTTATAAGGTGGAGTTGTTTTCTACCACAGAGAAATGTATAGTCATGTCATTATTTCCTGTTTTCGTCACCTGGGATCTTGAGGCTGAGGTCACACTGGCTGCCAACGTTGGCGACTGATGCTGCTCTCCTCTTCCTGGTAATGCTCTCCTTCATCCTGCCCTCGCCTGTTACCTTCACTGTGAACGCACTCCCTGTCCACACACACACACACACACACACACAATGATTGATTTTCAGTTTAGTAATTCAGAACAACATTACTCTACTCTGTGATCTCTGGTTATTTTAAGGTAAGCACCTGGAATGTGTTGGTCAGCGAACTTGATGTTGATGATGTAATTGCCAGGTTCAGTGGGGCAGTAGGTGACCTTACAGGTGCCGTCCTCCTGGTCCTCAGTGTTGATGTCCACTTTACTGGGTCCCTCAATGGACAGGCTCAGACCGCCGTAGCCTGTATGGAAGAAATATGAAATCTGAATGACTTAAAATGAAATGTTACAAGTCGTTTACATAGCATAAATATTTTTATCAAGTGTGTACCTGCATCACGAGTGTCGATGATGAACTCAGCAGGCTCAAAGGTCTTGGCCTCGCTCAGGCCCCGGCCACTAACACGCACGCGGCTGGCATCACCGATCTCTGATTGGTTGATCATAACAGCGATGGGGCTGCTAGGAATATGGCGGCCGTTCTTCTTGATGTTCACCAGGTGCTCTCCAATCTCCTTAGGAACGAATGAGATGCCTGTGACAGACACACATGTTATTTTTTAACCTAACAGCTACCAAGCAAACAATCTCTACAGTGGATTTCTGCTTGCTTACATCAGACACCAACACTCACCAACATGTCCGTTACGCAGCATCTTCAGCAGACAGGGTTCCTCGCGGCCCGAGGGCGTGGTGAGCGAGGCGGTCAGCTGGCTGAGGTCTAGCTCTCCAATGTCAAGCGGAATGTCTGCGGCTGATCCCACCTTCAGATGGGACATCCTCATGGAGTCGTCACCTAGAGACACAGCAGTGACAAGCTAGTTAGGGCACATGCTGATGACAGTCAGAGGAGACAAGGTGGGATATGGCAGTAGTTCCCAGAGTTTTTCTGTCATGCCCCTGTGACACGTAAAATGGTCAATAGTCACTTTGACTCAAAATGATGATATATTGACAGCAAACTCAAGATTAGGTTAGGCTTCTTCATCTTTCCTCCGCTGACGTGCTTGCTTGGTGAGCATCACCAGTTTTTCTTTTCCTCTCCTGTCACAGTTTATGTTTCAATTTAGATGCTGTTTTGCAATTTTTTTGTTATGCAACTTACAATATTTCCAGAAAAAAATAACGGGTTGACATGGGTAACATAATACTTGTAGAGAAAACAGAATTTTCAAGAAGTATTCATCTTGTGCCATGACTTTATCTGGGATTTTGCCAAAAATGTTTCCATTATTTCTTTAGCAATCTCTTGCCAATATGAAAAAAAATTAAAGGGCATTTTGCTTTCTGAATAAATGTCGCTATCCTGAATCTTGACAGGATAGCATCAAAGTACTCTTGTTTGTTTGTTTCCCAATTTAATCAGATTCATGGACCTTGTTTACAGCATTTTGACTTGTGATTTTGACTTGTGATAGCAGGAAAATCACAGCTGGAATGTGTAACGTTAATGAGGGCTCTGTTCCAGCAAAAATATATAGTATATAACATTATAGAATCATGTTATTAGTTACAAGTGTGTTTGACAAGTCCAAATATCTGCTGTAAAATAGGTTTATTTAAGTTCAATTTCATTCAACATTTTTCTTGTTTTGGAACCATTGACATAAACCAGGCTTTAGTTTAAAGTTCTACTTTTTGAATTACACAAAGATCAGACCAATGTTAGAATTTTGTCCATGTGGTGGACTTTAATGGAGACAATGGTGATAATGGCCATCATATTTCCAGTAAATAATCAAGGATTTGAGGATAGATGATATTACCAGTAATCCTAGCAGAGAAGGGGCTGCCAGGGATGTGCTTGTCATTGTATTTGACCAGGATGCTGTAGTCTCCTGGCAGGACGGGCAGATACGACACAGTGCATGTACCATCCTGATTGTCCACACAGCTGATGTCTGCCTTGGATGGACCCTCGATGGCCAGAGACAGACCACCTACATGGACATGATATGAACAGATGTGATTACATTTGTCCTTTATTCATTTTAGTCTTCTCTTCTGCTTTCTTTCTCTTTGGCTTGTGATGTTGTTAAAGTTTCAGCAAGCTGGTGAATGTGGTTTTGTTACAAAATTAAGTAAATTGAATTATAAATATTGGTTAAGTCATGACTAATATACATTAGAAGCAATAAAGAAAGTATTCTACAAATTTCTACACATGCTGCTGCATACAGTCAGGTGTATACTGCCATGGGAGTGCTACATACCCTCTCCAGCATCCTTAGTGTTAACAGTGAAGACAGCAGGCTTGTTGACAGTGCCATGGATGAGGCCAGGGCCATAGGCGCTGACATTACCACTGTTCATGTAGTCCACATAGAACTGCAAGGGACTTCCTGTAAATGACAACAGAGAGAAGTTGAAAGAACAGTGATTTGTGATGCCGTTTTCCTCAACAATTATTTTGAGGTAACAAAATTCTCAAGGATTTCTGAAAATCAAACATGGGGGAAGTCGTACCAGGGATGTGGATGCCATCATATTTGATGTCCATCTCATGCAGACCGGCCTCAGTTGGAGCATACTTGACAGTAACCGTGCCGTCCTTGTTGTCTGTGATGTCAGGCTTGGCCACCTTGCCTGATGGCATTCGGACCTCACCTTCAGTTTCGGACAGAAACGTACAGTGAGATACATGCAACACAGAAATCATCACTGAGGACCACAGTTCAATCTGTTGAAGTTGTTTATGTTACCTGTGATCTCTCCCTTCTGGATGGTGAACGGGATGACCAGGTCAAACGGTCTCAGCCCTGCCACATCCAGGCCGTTCATCCCCATTGGTCTGTCTGTTGCCTGGGAGACATAGGGCAGAGGTCAAATACACTGTCTGGGAAGAGACTGTAGTGATGGATGTGATTACAACAACAAACAACAACAGAACACAGTGGAGGACAGAGGGGTAAAAGCTTCTGAACACCAACAAACAAAATGGGATGAGACAATCATGAGATGAAGTGACTGACAATGGGTATGACAATGGTGCTCATGGTTGTGATGATGATGACACCGACACAAACTGCGAGAGAGAATGAGATGAGGACAAAAACACTGGTAGGTCAGGGGACAATAAAGAGGCACAGTTATCCATTTTGCAAAATGTGGAGCAGCTGACGTGCCCACATTGATGATTTCAAAATGGCTGCTTTTGTCCCCTAAGTGAGTAGACATGGAGCACTGCTGAACAGTTTAATTTCAGAATTGCAATGGGAATATGTCCTTTTTAGCTGAATACAAAATACGTGTACGTATGTATTGCAACTGCAACACTCAGGAGTGCCGTTTTGTTTCCATGTGTTTAAGGAATCCTGCTTACGAGCTGGATGAACAGAATGGAGGGAGTGAAATGAGGGAGAAAGCCCTCTCAGAGATGAAACACCTGCAATGAGAGACAGCAGACACTGATGCAGGATGACGAAGAGAGGCCATGTGTGATGATGAAGATGAGAGAAGGAGGAGAGAGAAGAGGAATAGAGGAAGTTGGACCCAGGGATATTGAACAAAATTGAGTCAATGCTGAGAGGGATGAGAGAGGCTGGAGACAGAGGTTTTAGGTACCCAGGGCTGTTGAGCGTAGTACTGGGGCATTTGGCTCTGCTGCATGAGCTGGTCTGATGGAGCTCCTTCCAGTGCCTGAGGGGGGTGGGTGGTGGTGGGGGTCGGGTAGGGTAGGGGGTGGTGTAGGGGATGGAGAGGGTAAAAAAGTTGGAAGGGATTGGAGGGGAATAAAACAGTAATCAGAGTGATTTTGAAAATGTGTGGCGCCATCAGGACCCAATCACGAAGCTTCTGTAGGGAGAAAGTGTCAGGGATCTTTGGTCCATGCAGCATCTCACCCTCACTCAAATATGCAAACTTTATTTGATTTTTTTAAAAATATGCAATAATCCAATATCCAAGTTGTCCTGCTTGACAAAAACCCGAAGTTGCTAGTCAATACCGAGCTGAAGGCATTCCTTTTAGAGCGTAGCATACCACATCAACATCAGACTGGTTTTAGAACAAATCATAGCACCACCTCAGCTGTTACTCAAGTCTTGAATTATTTAATTACAGGCAGAAACAATCATACCTCCATATTTAATCATATTTTCTCTTACAAAGACTATCCTCCTTCAGGCTGGGGAGAGATGCCTGTAACTGGTTTAACAGCTATTTATTAGAGTTTTGAAGGTAGGGACAGCCAAATCCAAATTCCTGCCAGTTACCAAGGGTGTGCCACAGGGATCCATCCTGGGCCCTGTCCTGTTCACTTTTTATATAAATGAGATAGTCTCTTCAAGGATTACAACGATCTCACTTTTTCAATCTTGATACCAATACCTGGGCTTTGGGCATCGGCTGATACCAAGTACCGATCCAGTTTTTAATTAATAAGCTGTATGTCTTGCTGTGTAGAAGAGACTGACATCATTCTTTTATGTGTAGGGCAACATCAGGTTTGACTTAAACATTACTTTCCTAACTTTGTAAAACAGAATGTAACAGATACATACATAGATATAAATGTACTGAATTGTTATTTATTAAAATAATGGTATCCAATACCAGATCGGCCCATTGTCACTGATACCCAATCCAGCTATTTGAGTCAGTATTGGACTGATGTCTGACGACAGTATCAGTATCGGTGCATCTCTAGTCTCTTCTGTGTGTGACTGTAAAATTCATCTTTATGCAAATTATACTGTTTTATACTGACTTGCTGATTCTGGCCAATCAGCCAATGAGAAACTACAACTCTTCAAGATGCACTTATTCTTCTTTAGAGCGGCAATAATCAGTTGATTAATTGATTAGCTGATCGACAGAAAATTATTGACAACTATTTTGATAATCAATTAGTTGTTTGAGTAATTATTTGGTCATCCATTAGAGTAAACTGAATATTGTGGGGGTTTGGACTATCGGTCTGCCAAAACAAGACATTTTAAGATATTATATTGGGCTTTTGGAAATTGTCACTTGCATTCAGTGTTTTCTGATGTTTTATAGACCAAACAATCAAAACAATAATCAGCAGATGAATCAATGATGAAAATAATCCTTAGTGGCAGCCCCATTCTTCTTAAACCAATACTGAAATGAAATAAATGTGAAGCTATTCTCCAGATTGAGGGAAAAAGATTATAATAACATGCATACTCTAACTGTGTTTAATATTGAGAGGGACACAGAAAACAAATATTTATATATCTGGCTTGGTGAGTTTGCATTGAAATATCACATAGAAAATATTGTTGGTAAACTGTGACAGTAGCTCAGCTTGTTGTACAGATAGAGAAGCTATTTCCCTCTGAGACGTAGAAAAAGAATAGTTGAAGACTGCTTCCACTCGGAGCCCCCTGATTTAAAACTCTGCCCTCAGGTTCATAACGGGTGATAATTACAACACTAACTACTTCATTCTGTATGAAAGTTCCTTTGCTTTGCTTGCAGTGGTCTCATGAAATCTGCAATTGCTTAAAACACTTATGTATCTCTGTAACTTCAAGACCATTCTTAATTGTTCTCTGCCTGCTTGTTGTGTCAGATTTTCTGTTTTATTCATTGACTCTGTCTCTCTTGTCATTTTCTTTCTGTTGTTCCACTAAACTGTTAACAGGGCATTGCACTTAATAAGAATGTATGCTCAGTGAACCTACCCTGTATAAAATAAAGGTTAAAATGCACATCACTCACCGTGACTTGGAAGGGACTGTTAGGGATGTGCTCCCCTCCGAAACGGACGCAGATGACATACTCGCCAGGCTGCGGCGCCGTGTAGAAGATGTCAAATGTGCCGTCCTCATTTTCTACAACATCCACGTCAAGCTCCGCCCCTTCAGGTGTGCACACGCTGCATGTCACCTTGCCTTTCCCAGCAGCCTTGGCGTCCACCGTGATGACTGTCTGTTCGCCAATCTGGATGGTTGGGCCAACACCAGCGCCTGAAGAATTTAGAGGAAAGTCAGCCATGAGATATCATTTTTAAAATATTTTCTAATATTATATGACAGACTCCCTTTCACACACTCAACATTCAGCATGCACATTCCACAACCATGAGACCAGGTTAAAGTTGGATGAAATCCAGTCATGTTATATCCATCAACTATATGCTGTTACCATTGACTTATGTTATTATTACATAGTTTCCATGTAGAACTGAAAGCTAGATTAGCCAATGTGCCATTCCACCATGCCATCCTGGCTTCTCTGTTAGTCCATTAGTCTGTCCAATTAAAAATGTGAGAGGGAAACAGAGACAAACAGTTATGAGACAGGAAGTGGAAAATGAGCTGGGAGGATAAAAATGGTAGGGCAGAGAGAAATATAAGAGAAGAAGATGTTGAGAAAAGATAGAGAGAAGAGAGGAGATTCTGTTGAAAGCTGGTGCCACTATCCTCCATGCTAACAGAAAATACAGAGATAGCAGAGCAGTTCCTCTACATCACAAAGTCATTCAGTAGGCTTACCTAAACCGTGACCGCCGATTGAGACTGATAATAGGAACAGTGAGAAGCAGGGGAGCGAGAAAAAAAAAGACAGTCAGGTGGGGGTGGGGGTGGTGGGAGGCAATAACTGTGCTCCAAACACTTGGATGAAAACAAACGGTGATGGTGGAGTGTGAAGCAGGGAGGGGGGGTGTGTATGTGTGTGTGTGTACAGCGGTGACTGGGGCGAAGAGGGGAGTAACTGAGGAGCACAGCGTGAGGAACACAACATACCAGTGCATGAAAAATAAGATAGGAGCAGCAGGTATGCTGACAGAACATTTTTCACTTTCACAGATGTGAGTGTTGATGTTTGATCTCCTCTGAGGACTTTTTTGAAAATTTAAATCAAGCTGAGTTATAATGTGATATTATGTCCTGTGATTACTGTGAATCACATCAAAACTTTTTTTTCACTGAAAAAGAAATTCAGGGAATAAATCTGTTTATTTTAAAGAACCATTTTAAGAAATGCAATTTGCTTTCTTGCCAAGGTTTAAATGGAAAAAAAATCAATACCACTTTCATGTCCATGCGCTAAATATGGCCAGGAGCCAGTTAGCTTAGTTTAGCATAAAGACAGGAAGTGGAAGTCAGTAAAATCTGTCCAAAGTTATCAAAATCCACAAGCACCTCTAAACTCACCAATTTATATTTTATGTCTTGTTTGTTTAACCCAAAACCACCTCCGACTATTATAAAAATGAGGTATAACAGTTAGCTGTTGGTCTGGTATGACTTCTAGCTTTTGGTGGATAATGTTAGCTAATGTTAGCAAACCTTAATGTTAGCAAAGAGATATTGCTTTGCAACTTACACTTTTGGCTCTCATACAGATAAAAAAACAAGACAGCGTGTTAATAGGTAAGCTTTTGTTTCCACCTGCTTTCAGACTAAGCTAACTGTTTCTCGACTCCAGCTTCATATTTAGCGGTGTGAGAGAAAATTGAATAATAGTTTATCATTTGATGTGTTTCTTGTATATATATATATATATATATATATATATATATATATATATTACATGTTACAGACAGAGTTTTAAGTTCAGTTTAGTGTTAGTTTGTGTTTCACACCTGTTCTAAATTCCTCTGTGCTGTGTCTATTCTAAACTTAGTTCTTTGCTGTGTAAAATGAGGCAGCTGAGTGTTTAACAGTTAGTTTATTCTGTTGTACTTTTATCTGAGCCAGTGATAAGATTAATTGATTGGTTTGTCCTGTATTTAATATGGTGGTAATCTTATTTTGTACAAGTAGTATTTAAGGGACTGGCTGAGAGGCAACTTTTCAGACAAAGAAAAGATAGCTAGGTGGTATGTATCTTTGTCTCCAGAAATATGATGCATTATACTTCTGATTGTATTCTGTGATTACATTATTTCATAACCTGACAATGTTCTCTTTGTGTGTTTATTGAGTGATCAGCAATTTTCTATTACAGTGGACAGATATAACAATGAGTAATATCAATCTCATTTAACTCTCATCAAGAAAGTGAATAAGTGCATTTCCTAAAATAAGTTCAGGATAAGATTATTAAATTCATTAACAATCTAAAATTGGTGGTTATCGGATTAAATGTAAATAACACAAGCAGATTTAAAAAAAAAAAAAAAAAAAAAAAATCCAAAAAAAAAAAAAAAAATCAGTGAAACACTGTGTGCCATAATTATTTAGTTTTGTTAATTACTTTGAGTGATACCAGCAGCTAATATGTGTTTGCTATTGCAAAATAGGAAGTTATAACTGTTGAAGGTCGAACACATCGAAACACTGTAAACTACTGAAATGAATATTCCTGCAGTGCGAGACAATGTGTGAGAGGTTTCTTATTTTTATTCAAGTACTTCAAAATAGGAACCATCCTCTAAGCTGCCCTTGTTGCAAGAGGACTTTGCATACTGTAAAATGTGGTGAACAGCAAGAGGAAGGAACAACATCTGGATGTGTGGTGACATAAATTCAGAGTGAAAATCTGATCTGCCTCTGAAACATTTTTTGGTAAAAGTGGATAACAACCAAAAATACAACCTCTTATTTATAATCCAGGGACATTCATGATGAATTATAACTTTATTGTGTATAACAGTAAAAATCATTATCATGCAGAATGACTATTGAATAAGATGAGTAACTCGTATAATAAAGCATAGAAGAGAAATTTACCAACAACACAATGGAGTCAGAAAAACATTCCCCGTGTATGAGAACAAATGTGGTCTATAGTGGTCTAACTGTCCGTACGTACCTGTGACAGTGCACTTGCTGGCGTCTCCTGTGGGCAGGGCCCTGATACGGTAGGGTGAATATGGGATCTCGTCCCCTCCGTACTTAATGAGGATGGTGTATCTGCCGGTCATGTCCGGCACATAGGACACCAGGTAGGTTCCGTCATGGTTGTCACGGATGTTGGCCTTCTTAGGCTTCCCCTCTGGGTCCTGCGGGAGGGGAAAATTTCAAAATGGTTACCAACATAATTTATAATTAAAGCTGCAAGAAGCAATGAATGGGCCCTCGCACCTCACACGCATCGGGGGAGCGGCAGCTGTGGTATCACTATTGGAGAAAAAATTGCAAAGTAGATTCAAAATGGCTGACTTCCTGTTGGACTTAGGGTATGGCTCCAAGAGGCTCTTTTTTAAGTCTGGAGATGTTACACCTGCCTACCAAATTTCATACATCTACGTCAAATTTAAAGGTCAGGCCTTGACTTTGAAATTTTCTAGGGGGCGCCCTTGAGCCATTTTGCCACACCCATGCCCAAGACCCATATCCATGATGAAGTTATGCCACTTCTGATGCATGTTTTGTGAGTTTTAGAGCACCTCAAAAATCCTATAAGTAATTAGGGGGTGCTGAACAGCCGAAATGCCACGCCCAAGCCCAATTTTGATACTAATTGAAGCATTTATTAGTTTGAACCTATATGCAAAGTTTCGTTAGTTTTTGCAGATCCTAAAAGCATCAAACGTGTTTGTAAAATGAAAATTGACGCACAAAATCCAAAATAGCTGACTTCCTGTTGGGCAAAAAAATTTGAAAAAATATGTATTATGTCGAGAATGATGAGTGCAATGAACCCACCGAATTTCATATAGATCAAAGAAACTTTGCCCCAAAATGGCCTTGTATTTGGGGATACCATGGAGCCCACTGGCCACACCTGAGCCCAATCACTACAAAATTTTGCAATTCTGATGTGAGTGCCAATTTTCGTGAGTTTTCGAGCATCCTAAGCCCCTCAAAAATGCAATAGCATACTATGATAACAACAACAACATTTAAAGGTGCTCCAAGAGCCTTTTTTTTTTTTTTTTTTTTTTAAGTCTGGACATGTTACTTCTGCCTACCAAGATTTGTACACATATGTCAAATTTAAAGGAGGGGGTTTTGACTTTGAAATCTTCTAGGGGGCGCCCTTGTGCCATTTTGGCACACCCATACCCAAGACCCATATCAGATATCAAGTTGCGCCACTTCTGGTGTATGTGCAAAGTTTTGTGAGTTTTAGAGCAGCTCTAGCACCTCAAAAATGCTAAAATTGAGGGTGCTGTAAAGCTGATGTGCCACGCCCAAGCTCAATTGTGATACTAATTGCAATAATTAGTAATTCAAACATAGGTACAAAGTTTCATGAGTTTTCATGCATCCTAAAGGCCTCAAACATGTGTTTGTATAATGAAAATTGATGCACAAAATCCAAAATGGCTGACTTCCTGTTGGGTGAAAAAATTTGAAAAAATGTGTATTGATGTTGGGCCCCTGGCGCTTTCATGCTGGGACCCTAAGCACTTTCATGCTAAGGGCCTAATAATAATTTACATAGTTTATTTTTATTACGTGAATCCCATGTGTGTACTCACAGTGATCTGCACTGCCAGCAGTCCCTCTCCAGCATCTTTGGCATCAATGGTGAACTCCACAGGCAGGGAGGCGGGCACCCCAGTGGTGTTGAGGCCGGGTCCACTGGCACGCACCTTACTGGCATCATGGGTGGGAAGCACCTTCACCTTGTATGGGCTGACAAGAGGGAGAGAGGAGAGACTGATTGTACACAAACAGATAACACTGAAGAGGAATAAATATTTACATATTGAAGAAAGTCTGAATGTCAGTGATTGTACAAAGAATCTATGCAGATTGAAGTGTTTATATGTGTGTTACCTGCGTGGGATCTCCTCATCAGCGTATAATACATTAATGGAATATGGGCCCTCCCTGGTGGGAACATAGTTGACTGTGTGAGTTTGGTCGCCGTTATCCACCACTTCCACAGGCTCCACCACACCTAAACACACACATGCAGAAATAGTTAATATAATTAATAAGTTAAAGACATAGTGTTAACATGTTTAAATGTTGACTTTAAAAGATTATTTTTTTATGTGACGTTATGAGTTTTAATCATGAATAGAGATACACGGAAATATTAGAACACACCTTTGGGTCCTTGCACACGGACCTGCAGTGGGGCCACCCCAGCTTTGGAGGCATCCACTGTGAATGCTTGAGGGATATTGGCTCTGACATTGGTGCCCAGCCCTGGACCCTGGCACTTCACCTTGGTGCTGTCCACTGTGTCACTGACTGGCACAGAGAAGGGACTTCCTGAAGAGACAAAAAATAAGAAAAGTTTAGGCTTAGAGAATGAGACCTTATGTACTTTATTGTATGGAGGCAGTACACTTTTTCCTTTCATGTTAGTCTCATTGTTCCTGTCTGAAATCTGGATAATCTAACAGCAGAATAAACAGTATTCCTCATGTCTGCTGATGAAAAGGAACCACCTTTAATTTGCAACCAGATCAGTGAAAAATAAACTTACTCACACTTAGAACCTCATTAAATACCACATACACAACATTCAAACATTATGGCAATAGTACAGAAAAGTTGCATTTTTTTCTAGCTGTAACAGTTTACTACCTTTGATGGGCTGTCCTCCATAAGTGATGTTGAGGTTGTATTTGCCTGTCTCGTAGGGGACATACTCCACACTGCAGCTGCCATCCTTGTTGTCAGTGCAAGACATTTTGGCCTCTGATGGACCCTCCATTGCTAGACCAAGACCACCAGTCCCTGCTCCCCTGTAGAGGGACAAGGATGGACATTAAAAATACAAGTGAGGAAACACTGGGTGACATTTGCGTTTTTCACCTCAGTGAACTTTGAGCCTGTCCTTTGCTGTGAACTCTTGGTTTTACTTACCGGGTTTCAACTGTAAACTTGTTAGGTTTGTTGGTGATTCCGCCTTTCAGGCCAGGGCCGTGCACGCGTACACGAGCTGGATCACAGCCTTCAGTGACACCAACATGGAATGGACTCTTAGGTACTGGAGAGCCATCGTAGCAAACCTCCACGTTGTGTGGGCCTGAAGCATGCACAGAAAACAACGACAGTTTCAAACTCCTGTATCACAGAACTCAAATTGGACGCACACTAAACCTATGACAAACCTACTAATTCTGCAGATGTTTTGTTTTAACTCACCTTCCTCATAGGGAGTGTATTCTACGTTGTATGTTCCATCTCCAAGGTCAGTAATCAGGGCATCCGTACGGCTGCCGGATGGGTTGCTGATCAGAGTTTTGATGTGGTCACCTCCAGACTGTGTGAGAGCACGAGCATCCACAGTAAAGTCTGTGGTCGCCTCACGGAAAACACCTAAAAAACACAGCCGGTGAAATGTTTGCAAACTTGTACTGGCTTAGATAACATGTTATTACATGTAAAGATGCCCTGATCCAATTCCAATACCTCAACTCAGGGTACAGATACAGATTCCTTATCTGGTATCCATGCTCTCTTTTGTGTGTGGAACATAAAACAACATCTAAACTATTTCAATCTTCTGCAGTAGGTAGCTTTACCTTTGCCCTCCACTCCTGGTCCAAACACACGGACTCCGCTGGCGTCGACCGCAGGCTCCACGTTGAGCCGAGCAGGGAAGTTGGGCACATCCTGGCCACCATAGCGGATGGTGAGAGTGTATGATCCAGGATAGAGAGGGATGTAGGTGATGGTGTAGGTCCCGTCTCCATTATCCTGGATGTGAACCTCAGCCTCAGTGCCGCTGTCTGAGATGATCTCAATGGTCAACTCAGCTGGGCCGGCGTTGGTACAGTCTACGATAAACTCCCCTGTCTCCCCGACCTTGGCGCGCTCCAAGCCTGGGCCAGAGCAGCGTACCTGAGATCAGAGGCGAGTAGAGACAGAGATAAATGATCAATGATTACAAGTGTGTCAGAAACAGAATTACCCACTTTTTCATGTTCTACAAATTATTAATGAGCAGTACAACAACATTGTTTGCCAATAACTGTGGCCAACCTTGGAGGGGTCTGTGGCAGGATAAGCGGTGGGGTTGAAAGGTGATCCGGGGATCGGAACTCCATCATAGGTCAGTTCAACCTGGTATGGCCCCGCCTCTCGAGGTATGAACTTCACCTGACTGGTCTCTGGGCTCAGCCCTGGCTCAACCTGCAAGATATATGAACAGGGTTTTACCAGTTAAAAAAATATACATTAACATTAGCATTCTGTACCTTAGAGACGATGTATTATATCTATATATTTATCTTAAGTCAAACTACATTATAAAAAAGCCAGCAGCTGTGAAAGGACTACATTTGGTCTCAAATTGGACCATATATTTTTTGAGGGAAATAAATCAAAATCATGTGCCATACCTTACTGGCCACTGGTTTCCCTGATGGTGCGGTCACCTTGGCAGCAACCTTGCCCTGACCGCCAGCACCCTTTGATTTCACAGTCACTTCCTGGTCTTTGCCTACAGTCATCTCTACAATGAAACACAGTGCAAACAGAGCGCTGTAGAGTTGAAAACAGTTTGATCCGGTTGGAAAAAGAAAACTCAGATATTCAAGATATTGCATTACACAGTTGTGTAATTTACAAAGGCAATACTCAATAAGTGGATGATGCTAATAAACAATACAAAATGAAAGCTCCCATGAAAATCAATGTTTTAAAAAAAAGTAGTAGTATGATAAAAAATACTCATAATAAGCCAGAATTATGAGATAACATCACAAATGTTTGACTTAGAAAGTGAAAATTTTAAGTTGTGAAGTTAAATTTACAATACCACCTCATAATGTTGCCTTTTATTTCATATTATGACTTACCATGAGTGTATATTTTATCATGCATAACTTCTCATTTACTTTTTTTCTTTTCCTGGCAGAAATGGGCTTCCATACAAACAAGAACAACAACAAATTATTTTACAAAAAATGATGACCTGACGGTAACATTCAGCTCTGGTCATGTACTGTATGTTAAACACAAAAATGATGCTATATATAGAGAGTTGAAATCAAAAGGTGTGGAGAGAGTATGAGAGGGATGACAAGAGGGTACGTACTCCCTCCCAGGCCTGTGACGTTGATCTTGCTGAGGTCCAGTGTAGGTGCCACAGCAACATTGAAGGGGCTCTTGGGAATATGATCTCCGCCGTAGGTCACAGCAACTCCCAGAGGACCCTGGGGCAGGAAGGGGAGGAGTGTCACAGACACAAATTATCATGTAGGAAAGGATGGTAAAATAATTATGGATGTATAATAAGAGCTAGATAGGGCGCCGCCGTTCAGCTTTGCAGCCAGATTTTCCCAGTGGTCACTCGCGGTATTGTAACAAAAAATCCCTCTGCGGCCCAAAAAGCATTTTCCCCATAGACCACTATTGTAAAAGAGACGTCTTTAAAACTGTTGACAGGACACCTCGAACTTCAAACAAGGTCAATTATGACTCTTTCTATTATGAACTTTTGATCCATGGAGGTTTTATATTTGTAAAACTTTCCTTAAGCCAAGAAAAGCGATATAAAGATCTGTGATGTCATCACAACGTAAAGTCTATGGGCCGAAACACTACTGCGCATATTCAGTGGGCCGCACAACGCAGAAGCAAACCCGAAAGCTAGTAACTTTTTTTTTGGCGTATGCGCCAATTCCTGTAGGACTGAATGGGTGCCATTTATAGTCCAGTATCCAGCTCTTATAATACATCCATGAGAATAATGCTGCCTTGACTTAATTTAACCACCAACATAAAACATGTTTCTGACTGATCAAATAAACTGGGTAGCAAGAGAGACTGAATGTGTCTGTGTGAGTGCTTCTCCCATCTAACCTGCTGCACAGGCGTGTATTTCACAGTGTGTGTGTTGTCATGGTTGTTGATGATTTCAAAGTCCTTGACAGCCTCCCCTTTGGTTGGACCGCTGAAGTTGCAGTCCAGATTTGCCTTTCCTGCTCCTTTGGTGTTTACGGTGAAATGAGTGGGCTTGCTTAATTCAACACCTGAGAGAGACACACAGAGGATTAATCTGAGTTAATGTGAATCTGGACTAAATTTAAGTGATAATTTACATTTTCATATGAATTAATCTCAACTTCTCGAAACTCCATTGCCAACAGTACAGTTGTCCAACACCAAGCAGTTTATACAAATATAGTGATATTATTACTATTTTGATCATCCAATGCCTGTTGCAATGCAATTCTCTGACTTACAGGTAATTGAAGAGACACCTTTTTTGGTTTTGTTTAATTTATGTTTGATTGCAAAAAAAACCCAACAAAAACTGGGTAGTTGGCATGAGTGGTGATTATCACCACAGCTTCACATGGAAAATGGAAAGAGAAAGTTGCCCTTGTAAATATTGAGATAAATAAAAACATGGAAATATTTCACACTGAACAACCTACTGAATAGTGTTCTTACCACTGCGGCTGAGTCCTGGTCCCTCAGCCTTGACTTTGCTGGCATCATGAGCAGGATCCACTTTGACTCTGATGGGCGTCATTGGAATAGCCTGAACAACACAAACATAAGCAGAACTGTCTTCAAACATACATTTAGCACACAGAAAACACTCTGTCCTATGAAACATGATACATTCAAATTCTGCTCTCACTCATAACATAGTGCATGATTACACTAACCTGGTCAGCGAACAGGACCATGATGGTGTAGCTGCCTGCTCCAGGAGGAGTGTATTTGACAGTGAATGTGTCGTTGTCATTCCTAATGATGTCAAAGTCAATGTCGGCCTCTGCTGGTCCCACCACTCCGGGGGCACACTTGATTCCTATGCTGATATCACCTGAGGACAGGAGCCAAAACTCATCATAACACACCTTACACTAAGGTACACTTACACCTTACAAAGTACTGTCCCAGTGTCGCTCCATAGCCATTTTATGCAAACATTTTATTGTCTTAATTTAACAAATGAGTTAAAGGGAAAAACATTTTAAACACACCCTTTAAAGAAGACAATGTAGTCCTAAGATTTGGAACTTAAACCTGCTTTACTTTATTTTTTGGCCACTTGGGGCTAGCAGAATCAGCGGAAACACAATGTTAACATATTATCACTTTATGAAGTTGGCCATTTACATGTCTGCACGACATGGAGCAACATTAGCATTCATTTGAAGTCATGATTTTGTCCCCAACTCCTGAGGGGGATATCTGGCTTTTTTTTGCTGTGAAATGCTACACTTCCCTAGCAATTTATTGTGTGAAAGGATGCAACAGTTTAATGTGGCTTTACCTTGACCAGCCTCTGCGCAGTCAACGGTGAAGTATGTTGGCTCAAAGGCCTTCAGGCCGGTCTTGGCCACACCAGGTCCAGATACTTTCACCTTGTTTGGATGACAGCCTGCCCCGATATTCATCTGTAGTTAAAGCAAAAAAGCAAAAGAGACATTTCTGTAAAAAAAATTCTTTGAGAAAACTCCAGGAAAAACAAACTCTCTCTGAATTTTTGTCTGTGTGTGTTTGTGTACTCACCCTGAACGGGCTGTCAGGGATGTTAACTCCTCCCCAAGAGACCATGACAGTATGTTTTAAGGGTTTACGTGGTGTGTATGTACAGGTATATGTGCCATTGCCATTATCCTTAACCTGGACATCCACAGGAGTGCCTTCACCATCCTGTAGAGATGTGGAAAACCAAAGAGTTAAAAAAGAAAAATGTTTCAGTGGAATCAAACATGTAAAATATGAAGACATTGATGCTTGAGGGGCTGAGTGAGGGCTGATAATCCTACACATGCAGTAGATTTTTGTTGATATGTTTAAATACACACAGCCCTACCTGAGCTGCAATCTTCAGAGGAGCTTTTCCTCCTTGCTTGGCATCAACTGTGAACTCAGTGGGCTTTCCAACAGCCAAACCACTGCTTTGAAGGCCTGGACCATATGCCTTAACCTGGAATAAAGACATTCATTGAGCTGATTAGGAATACTGTTATATATTATGAACAGAAACTGCTCTCTGTGACAAATAACACCACTAAAAGCAATAACTGGTATTAATTTTATGTTGTATGTCTGACACAAGATGTTGTTTGTCCATACCTTGTCAGGGTGGAAGTCTTTTCCTGGCTGGTTGACAATCTCAGCCATGAAGGGAGAGTGCTGGATATCTTCATTGTTGCAGAGCACATGCACCGCATACTCCCCGGCCTCTGTGGGCCAGTAGCGCACGTCACAAGATCCATCTCCCTTGTCGTCACATTCAATCTTGGCCTGAGATGGACCTTCCACAGAGAAACCTGGACAGAGGAAAAAATACAGCAAGCTTAGAAGAGCCGTCAGTGAGTAACCAAAGGTAAATTGGATACTTACAGAAGCGCATACTTTTAGAATTCTTCCACTATTTGTGTGTTACTGTCACTTCTCTGGCTTCCTTACCTAGTGTACCAACATTGTCGCCAACAGCTTCCACCACAAAGTCAGCAGATTTGCCAACCACACCGCCTTCCAGTCCTGGACCCCAAGCCCTCACCTTCTGCTGGCCTGCCTCAGCGCCAATCTTGACCTCAATAGGACTAAACAGAGCAAAGAGCGATCAGTCACAATGAAAAGTCAATTTGGTTCAATTGCAGTATATTTTTCTGCACAAGAGTGTACCTGCGAGGAATGTGCTGTCCTCCCCAAGTGATGGTGATGGTATAGGTTCCAGGTGTGGTGGGGTAATACTCAAATTCGTAGACACCATCTCCAACATCTTTCCTTTTACATGGCTCCTCAAGACCCTCTGCAAACACAGTGATGCATATTAGTTTTGCATTTTTTAAATTTATTCTTAACTGCTAATTTTAGGACCCATGTAAAAAAAAATAGTTTCTTGTTTGCAAGGCATAATGATGTCATAAGCATACTGGGAGTTCATACTGTCAAGCAGGGTATAATAACAGACACAGCTAGCAGAGGTTTATGAGGGTTAATCTGCTTACAGTATATCAGACTTTACCTAAAGTGGTGGATTACCATAGATGGAGCACAAGTAAAAACTCACTGGGGAGGTCAAAACTCCAGCAACACTTGTAGTATATAGAACAACTTTATTGTTTGACCAACACGTTTCGGCTTATGGCCTTCATCAGGGTCATGCAGTGTAACTCACTGGGCCCCTTGATTGAGACTTTGAGCTCTCCAGTGCCGGCTCCTTTGGTGTAAACCTTGAAGTCCGCGGTCTCCTTCACCCTCAGACCCTTTGGTTGCAGACCACGACCCTTAGCTCTGCAGAGGCTGGGGTTACATGCTGCAAAGAGACACACAAAAAGAAAGAGTGAGTGAGAAACAGACATAGAAACAGCTCTCAGTATTCTGACTCCGACATTATGACCACATGTGAGTGCAATCGTGGTTTCAGTGGGGATAAAAGGAATGAGGTGTGGGGTGAATGGTATGAAACCAAAATAATTTCCATCCGAACGGTACATCCATCACGCTGAAGGATTACTGGAAAGCTTTCGGTGCTTTTCAATTGTCCTTTCTCTCCTTTCTCCTACCCTCCACACCCCTCCTGTGCCTCTTTATCCATCTGTCTCAACTCTCAGAATGAATTCTTAGAAGTGAGCCTTTATCCTCACACAGGAAGTTGAATATCCTTCATATCTCCTGATTATGTATAAAATAGGACGTGCTGAGTCACAGTTGGATGACCCTGCAGGAAGCAAAGGAAACTCCACAGGAACAGAGACACAAGCCATTGAAAACGGGCACAAGATATGTTACAGGGAGTGGACTGTTAAGTACTCTGGTGGTTAAGAAAAATGTCATTTTAAAATACGTATTTTAATGCCAGAGGGTCATGTCAAATAAACAGCCCTGGCATGAAAACTATAATAAATGGTAAATTAATCCAAACGTTTTAAAAAAGTATATTGATAATAATTTAATTATTGCATTATAATCTTGGGGCAGATGGATTGAAAGACATGGAGTATAATGAAAAGAGACTAGTGAGGTGCATTATGGGAAAGTGTAAGATTCAGCGATTTTGGAGCTTGACGCATACTAGAGACTAAAAGTTAGGATATCTTGACCTCTGCTGCTTCCATTTTGACCATTGTTTTTAATCTGTCTCACTCAGTTGCTAGAATAACCCTTTAGGCAAAAATTGAATCACAAAAGCAACTTAAAACTGGATATCAGTTATCTTCTCATCAAAATAAATTAAAAATGTGAATCAAAATAACTTGGAAAATTCCAGGCTTGGACTCGGGTCTCATTGATTTACAGTCTTATGCTATTTATGTGACATCTACACAATTAAAGCTGCAGTTTGTAAGAATGATAGCCTTAAGATCCCTCTAAGATTTTATCTTGAATTGTGAGGAACTGAAAAATTTCACAGCACAGCATCATCTTACAAATAAGCTAAAGCTAATAAACATTTCGAAGGTTTTAATTGTTCTTTACTGTAGGATTAGACTTGGGTTATTACAACTGGCAATTATGTGCTGTAAGATTTAAAGGCCCTGTAAACTTCTTGGCTTAATCAGTTTCTGACTATGAGTGATGGGATCTAACATGGGTTAGGGTTAACACACTATTTTCTGCCAAAGTTATGCTAGTTTTGGCTATTTCACACTAAGTATTTAATTTTCTTTCTTTCACTTCTCATTGGTTGGAAGTGAACAGGACTCAGTTGGAAAAACACTGTCACAAACTTCAGTGCACTATTTAGGCTTTAAAAACATTTGAAGTGGATTCTGCTGACAGTGTGTAGGTGGTTTGGTTACTGCCACACCACACAGTTCTGATGAAGCAGATTAGCTTTTTGAGTATTTAACTAAGTAATACCTTATGGTGGTTTTTGTTTGTTTGTTTTTTTTACTGTGATTGTTGCATATTTAGTCATGAATATTTAACGCGGTAGAGAAACACATATGATTAGAAGCCAAGTATTCAGGGGCTTTAAAGGAAAGGTTCACAATTTTTCAAGTCTGTATGAAAACAACACTCAGGTTCCCATATAAACAATGAAAGAGGTTTTCCTCACTGTAATCATTCCTCCTGTTCATACTGGCTATTTAAAGATCCCCTTCAAACATGCTTTCAGTGTAAGTGATGGGGACCAAAATCCACAGTGTGTCCAAACAGTCATTTAAAAGTTGATGTGAATCTTGTATGAGGCTTCAGCAGTCTGAGTTAGTCATATCAAGTGGATATCTGCCACATTTAGTCTTCTTAGCATAAAATTCCCTCTTTGTGTTTCCTCGGACAGTATTTCCCTGTTGAGCTGTGGTGGAAGTATAACTTCTCGTTACTGTAACGTTGAAAGATATCTACTTGGTTTGATTCATTTGGACGCTTCATATTAGCTTCAGATAAACTTTTAAATACATTTTTGCACAAAAGGAGGACTGTGGATTTTGAAGGGATCTTCTAATGGTCAGTATGAACAGATGGAATGATTAGAGCAAAAAAAAAAAACGGACTGCTGTTTTAAGACAGACTTGAAAAAATGTGAACCTGTCTTTTAAGGTGAATGAAATACCTAACATCAAAACTGTACAATTAATTCAAATGTTTTGATATTGCAAATATTCTAGTGTTTTAATTATTTGTAAGTGATTTAACTGAAGATCTATTAGTGGAGTTATTATTCACCAAAATTCATCAAATTATTAAAAACAAAATTTAAATCTGTACATGAATAACAAAAACAACACTTCTGATGGACACACCCAATGCAACTCGAGGGTTGTGGTTTCTATCAGATAAACAAAACTCATTACAATCCAACAAAATATCACTTTCTAATTCCTATAAAACATGACCACAAGTGAGCTGGAACAAATGAGGCAAAAACAAAATGTTTGTGAATTTCTAAGTGGCATGTAGGAACAAGAAGAGTATTTCTTCATGGATGTATTGAAAACTCCTAATAAGGAGACAAATCTCTGGAGATGCTTGAGTCATTTTGAGTTTAGAGATTTAAAGGTAGATGACAAATAAAGCAAGTCCACAGAGGGGAAATGAGTCACAAGTAAAGACATGCAATTCCACAAAAACACACGCAGAGTAAAGGATAATGCAGTTAAATATCTGCATGGGCATACTCATGCATGCAACAACACACACACACACACACACACACACACGCACACACACGCACACATTGGGTACCCAAGAGAGATCCCAGGAAACAGGAAATGACAACAGAAGGAAGAGGCCGTTCCAGAGAGAGGAGAGATACCACCAGGCCTCTATCAAAGAGAAGAAGGGAAGGAGGGAGGGGGACAGAGAAGAGAAGGGATAGCACATCCAGTAAAGTGGCAGGAAAACACAGCAAAAGTACTACACACAACTGAGGAGAAAACAGCAGAGTGAGCAAATATTTAAGGTACAAAAGCCTTTAAGATTCAGATTAGATTTCTATAAAGGTAATTTTGGTGATTTACAGGGAAAGCATTTCACATTAAAGCATAGAATGTTACTGTAACATCTTCTACAGAATGACTTGTAGTGATACTGTAATGGGACTGGTTCTCCTATAACCTCTTCTCAACAGGACGGTCTTACCTTCTCCCACGTTGACCGTGAAGGGACTCTTGTTGATCGCACCACCTGCAAAGGTGACGTAGACGATGTGCTGGCCCTCGAGGGTGGGTTTGTAGGTGCAGCGGTAGCTACTGTTGCCCTTGTCCTCAATGTTGCAAGTCACTGTGTTCTTCTTACCGGTAGGATCCATGATCACCACCTCCACCTCTCCAACACCAGCTCCTGAGAGAAACAGGAGGGAGATGAGGGGATACAAGAGCAGAGAAAAATGAGCGTAGTAAGAGTTAAAACGCACAATAAAACATATGTGTGCAGGCTTCTTCAATTTCAAAGAAACCAAACATCACTCGCATCGTCCGTGTTATTACCGGCTGTGTAGACATCAAAGTAGGTGGCCTTGTTGGCGATGTTCCCTGAGGGCTCGATGCCTGGTCCCTGGGCTGTGGCCTTGCTGGAGTCTCCCTGAGCCATGCCAACCTCCACCTCGAACGGGCTCTTGGAGATGTGCTGCCCTGCAAACAACACTGTCACCTACAAAGAAGAAGAAGTAGAAGAGAGTGAAAATTGTGTCTGGAACTGGCAGCTCCTTCTTGATTGACAAAAACAGACACATGCAGAAACACCCCTTGTATCAGGCATGAAAAAAATCCCAAAAAATCAAGTGCAGTTTATGATAAAATGTTTGACCCGGCAGGATATTAGTTTTGTTTTGTTTGTTTTTATCTGTTTATGATGTAACTGATGTGTTATTGATTATTTTCTCATTGAAAAGTGGCATGCTCTAGCTATAGATCTGAGGTTTTCCAAGTGGATAACTGAATCAAGAGGACAGATATTGATCATCTTGGAGAGAGTTCCTACTAACTATGTAATGCTGTATTTTTAATTTCTGTTGCTATGCAGTCATCACTTACAGGCCATTTTCACAATAGTCTTTATTGTATTAAGATGTAGTGATTTGGTTGTAGCTCTTGATTATGAAATAGATCCAGTAACTAGGGATTGATCTAAAGTATAAAGGTTTAGCAGAGTTGTAAACATCACCTCACCAACTCCGTGAAGAGAGAGAGAGTGGATAATTAACAGTGTGGACCTGGGCAAGTGAAAGAGAGGGAGTGTGTTTGTGTGTGAAACAAAAACTTTATTCTTTATTTTTAGATTTCTTTTTTGGTATTTTTGCTATTATTTGACCATAGATGGTGTAGAGAGAAATAAACCAGAGATATTATGTGCCTTTATCAAGTTAGCATTGCGTAAAAAAGGGCCAAAAATCAATGCAGCAGAACCAGAGAAGTTGTTTATTCCATGTATTATTCTTCTATGTCAATATCAGGAACCTACATTACCCACAATGCAGCTTGACCACCAACATACACTGAAAATAGTCTAGAGAGACATGTCACAGTCATATAAGATCAGCCTTATGCATTTAAAAATAAGCTTACCTTGTGCATGCCAGTGACTTTCGGGATATAGTAGACAGAGTAGGTGCGGTTCTTGTCATTGTTGGCTGTCACTTTAGCCTGCAGAGAAATATTTAAGAAGTGAACAACATAGTATGTCACAGTACGTGAGATGGTGGCTTCCAACAATTCCCACATTCCATAAGCCACTGCTTGAGTGGGGATGATGACACGCAATCCAAACAATAAGCCACCAAAGGTATTATTATTATTATTATTATTATTAACAAAAGATTTTGACAAAGACATTCTTATTTAACCATACTGTATTTAACATGTTTGTATATTGCTATATACTTTCATATTTTTAAGTCCCTTTTTCCCCAAGTTTTAACCATAACCATAGCTCATAGTTCATTATGGCTCCAACATACTAGCCCTAATTGTTGACACCATAGCAAAACAATTACCTAGTTATACTTCAAAAAACAAACACATGACTCATTGATAGGAACATTTTCAGAGGCTATCATAGTCCATGTAATAAAGACTAAACACTCCAAAGCTACCAGTATCTCACCTCCTCTCTGTGTCCTGCAGGGTCCTCCACGTAAACCAGCACCTCTCCCATCCCTGCGCTGATGGTCTCCACGGTGAACACAGCCTTCTTCATCACAACATTACCCACAGGCTCGACACCTGCAGAGAAGAAGGATGGCGGGAGAGGAGGAACAGTATATAAAAAATCTCCAGTGCATATACATATGATCCTGGACTGATTGTAGGTGCCAACTTAATACATGCTGTTTAACATCTATGTCACATTTTCCAGAGCATTTATCCAGAGCATTCTACAGTGAATGGATAAGCTTAAACTCCCAAGTACAACCTTTTAGATTAGCTCATAGATTTGCTTTTGCTTTCTCATAGTTTTGGGTCCATGTAAATATGTAAATCCCCCCTGCTCTAAACTGATAAAGCTGCCCAGCTCAAAAGAACTACATTTGCTTGCTTTCTTCTTGAAATCCAGCTACAGATGTGTGCATGTGTGTGTGTGTGTGTGTGTGTGTGTGTGTGTACCTGGTCCATAGGCACGGGCCTTCTTGGGGTTAAGTTTGGGTCTCAGTGGTGCGCCAGGCTTCAGTTTGGCCTTGGGGAACTGGGACAGGTAGGTCATGACTGAATGTTCGTCCACATTGGGGTCAACAATCTCCTCTGGGGTAATCACCTAAGAGAGCAAGACAAGACAAAAAAAGTTTTCCTAATGAAAGGGTGTTTTTTTCCTCCTTCACTTATTTGCTGATGAAAAAGAAGGGAGGCTACAGCTGTAAAGCCTGAAAGAGGTCTTGATTAGTTGCCATGGAGACTGATATAAATCAACTAGTGTTGTGATTTAGTCAAACCGCATACAAACCTCTACTTCAGCTCAGAAAGTACCTGAGACAAATTCTAACGCGAACCAGCAGGCACCCACTTATACAGACACGCTCTCTGTCTGATTTTACAACCCACAGAGACAGCAGAGGGAAGGGACAAAGTCAGTTTCTAAGCAGAAGCATAGCTGAAGACGGAAACAGCGGCAACCACAGAGCCAACTGTCAGCACGCTATGCTGTGCCAATCATGCCAACACAACGATGTCAGACACTCAGAAGTGTGGCCCAACCCAGGGCCCAACACAGTGCGGTAAACCTAAATTTGCTTAATTCTTTTCGAAATCTCCCTATTAATATGTTGAAATTTTCATTCTGGATACACACTAAGGGGATAAAATATTTGAATTTCTACTGAATTTCTGATCCTCTACATGATTTCCAATTGAACATCCCACATGACTCGGCACTGCTGCAGTGTGTTGATTAGGTTGTGTCCCATGTAGGACACAACTCACACAGTGATGGTCAACCTATGCGTCTCTCAAGTCATGAATCTGGTGATATTCTATATTTTTCTTATTGTTAGCAAAACCCATGTGCAGACCCAAACCATCAATGAATTAATCTATACTTACAAGTCTGAAGTATGTAAAGTCTGATATATCTTATGTGTCATAGATACATTTTGTCCAAAAACTATTAAAAACACATCTATGAGCCACACTGCTGCACTGGGTGACATGTTCCTTCATTACCATGAACACACACGCTGTAGTTTATTTTGACTCAATCCCACCCACACACACAAACAAATCGCCCTCACTGCCTCACACCTGCAAATACCAACAAATGCACCATTTCCCTCTATTTGAGTGACACTTTCTAAAACCTACAGTGACCAGCTTCTTTTAGGAAATCACCGAGCCTTTTTCAAAATTAAACTTTATATTAATGATGCCCTTTTAAAGATTTATATCGTCAGCAGGAAACAGTGGGCTGAGAGCTCCAGACAGGGAGCTCTTTACAGTCGTAAAGTATTAAGAGACCAACTAACACATTGTTGGTTTTGATCTTTTCGTGGGATTTGTTGACAATAAAAAAAATATCAAATTGTGCCATTCTTATCCTTTAATTTATCCTTAAGTGACCCATCTAGTCAGGTAAAACTAAGGTCAAACAAGTTTGTTGACACAAGGTGAGTTCAAAACGCTGACCCAACTTTACAACAATTAGTCACCATTAGTAAGTTAAAGCAATCACATGACACTTTTGCTGAACAACTGTGGCTACAAACAGCAGCTCTGAGATAATGGTAAATGCTAAAATCTAATTTATAAGTAGCGCAAGAAGAGAAGAGTCATAATGTGAACTGACTCAGTAATGCCAGTTATACAATATCCATCTAAAGCTAACTAACATTAACCACCATAAGCTAGTGGTCATACCAGACCCGGTAAGACTGTAGCAACAAAAGCGTACTGAATTGAGGAAGGGTGTGTTCTATTGCTCATGAATTCATCTTTTCATTTGTAAGAGGAAGAATGTGTTACTTCTTATTTCAAATGTAAATAAATCTCACTATGAAACTTATTGGTCCATTTTTATTTTACCTGTGGGATGCCCAACCAGTCGTCAGCTTGCTGCATGGCCTCACGGGCGTTGTCCACTGGTTTGGTCTGATCCCACTGGTCCCAGTCAGGACACAGACCTGAGGAGAACAGTGGAGGTGAGTTGGACACATTAAAAGGAAGGAGTAGGACAAAAACATCACCATTTAATGTCTTTAAGTGGAAAGATGTCGTGATAATATGATGAGATTACATAATGGAATGCTGGGACAGAATTCTATTACTAGGACGAGGGGAGGACATTTCTCTTTGTTTGATAATATTAAAAGTTAAGTAAGACTTCTTTAACGTCATTCTTGTCATTTTAAAAAAAGACGAGAGAAAAAGAGAGAGAGAGTAGCTGTGGTCAAGTGAGCTAGAGAGTGAGTGAGCAGAGGGAGTGCTAGTAGGGAGAAAGTCCAACACAGTGCGGTAAACCTAAATTTGCTTAATTCTATTCGAAATCTCCCTATTAAAATGTTGAAATTTTCATTCTGGATACACACTAAGGGGATAAAATATTTGAATTTCTACTGAATTTCTGATCCTCTACATGATTTCCAATTGAACATCCCACACGACTCGGCACTGCTGCAGTGTGTTGATTAGGTTGTGTCCCATGTAGGACACAACTCACACAGTGATGGTCAACCTATGCATCTCTCAAGTCATGAATCTGGTGATATTCTATATTTTTCTTATTGTTAGCAAAACCCATGTGCAGACCCAAACCATCAATGAATTAATCTATACTTACAAGTACTGTGTGTATGTAAAGTCTCATCTTATGTGTCATAGATACATTTTGTCCAAAAACTATTAAAAACACATCTATGAGCCACACTGCTGCACTGGGTGACATGTTCCTTCATTACCATGAACACACACGCTGTAGTTTATTTTGACTCAATCCCACCCACACACACAAACAAACCGCCCTCACTGCCTCACACCTGCAAATACCAACAAATGCACCATTTCCCTCTATTTGAGTGACACTTTCCGAAACCTACAGTGACCAGCTTCTTTTAGGAAATCACCGAGCCTTTTTCAAAATCAAACTTTATATTAATGATGCCCTTTTAAAGATTTATATCGTCAGCAGGAAACAGTGGGCTGAGAGCTCCAGACAGGGAGCTCTTTACAGTCGTAAAGTATTAAGAGACCAACTAACACATTGTTGGTTTTGATCTTTTCATGGGATTTGTTGACAATAAAAAAATATCAAATTGTGCCATTCTTATCCTTTAATTTATCCTTAAGTGACCCATCTAGTCAGGTAAAACTAAGGTCAAACAAGGTTAAGTTGACACAAGGTGAGTTCAAAACGCTGACCCAACTTTACAACAATTAGTCACCATTAGTAAGTTAAAGCAATCACATGACACTTTTGCTGAACAACTGCAGCTACAAACAGCAGCTCTGAGATAATGGTAAATGCTAAAATCTAATTTATAGAGACTCATAAATTTGGCGCATAAATTTGGTAAATAACACAAATAAAGACGGACTCTACTGCGTTGTGCATTCATTTATGGTTACCGTCTCACTGCTTCTCTGCTCTTTCTCACCGCGGCGGTGCTGAGTCCTCCGTGCGTGTGCAGCGCAGCAGACGGACGGCGGAGGAGAGTCAATGACAACTAAACTCATTATGTTACTTTAAGTGCAATAAAAGCTTTGCAATAAAAAGCCAAGATGAGTCATTTATCAATGTAATCCACGCAAAAGATGGACAGACTCCAAATGATGAAAAATATTGCCGTAAAAAGTGTGATTTCCGTCACAACGATATACACGGTAGAGCATTATACGAAACGATATTTTTCTCTCGTCAAACTATACATATCGTCATATTGCACAGCCCCAGTCTCCATGGCTCCTCAATATGTCTGCCCTTGAATTCATCCATTGGATGTTATGATGTTCCTTTATAATCACACAAGCTGTCTTGGCAATGCGTCTGTGTAAGCAGTTATTTATTTACTTGTTTGTCATAACTGACTCTCAAGTCTGAGGGTTCTTTTTTCGGACACTGTTGGACATCCTTTGCTGGAGGGAAATAAGAGATTTTCTTGAATCCTTATCTGCGGCTCAGGGCTGTTGGTGATCCACAGGTTTGCCAAACATCCCGAGTATGTAAACAGAACCCTCCTTTATCCTTCACTTTCCCTCACCTATATCCCTCCCCCCTCTTACTCAGCTCCCACCCTGCTACTCCTCTCTGCCCAATTTCCCCATTAACAAGACCATGATGGGAGGGTTAAGTACACCTCCCCTCCTCTCTGCTCTGCTAAGCTCATCATCAAACCTGCCCTCAGTTTTTACTCTCAAACTGATGAGAATTATGCACTCACGCTTTCCCTGACCTGACCTCAGGTCTGCAGCCATCAGTCACTGTTGTATGCAGAACACCTCAACACTAAAGAACATTCCTTTTTTTTTTTTTTAAAGTCTAACGTGCTTACTAACATGAAGGACAGATAGATTTGTGCAACAGAATTCAAAGACTGTATAAAATCTCAAAAAGTTACAGGCCAGTGTTTTGGTGACCCTGACTGATCTTTTACCCTCCAGGGATAAATGTTTCAGGCACTTGGTATTTGGCTGGTGTTCATTTCAGACCCTGGCTGTGGGGGAAACACATGCACACCACACACACCCACACATTCTAGTTCTTCATCTCCACTGACCTTTGAAATACACAAAACACGTCCCCACCCTCCGCACACACACACACACACACACACACACACACAAATCCCTCTCCATGACACAAGAACACAAAGATGTTCCGCTCACCTGGCGCACAGCTGTCGACCAGGGCACCCAGGGCCCGGCCAGTCTGCCAGTCCCGGTTGAAGTTGGTGATGGGAAGCTCAGGCAGTTTGTTCTGGATCCATCCCAACAGCCTCTGTTTGGGTGTCTTCTGCTTGCCGTCATCTGCCTCCTCTTCCTCGTCCCACATGGGCATGGAGATGGAGTAGTGCAGGATCAAGGTCCAGATCAGACCCAGGATCAGCTTCAGATTCCCATCAACGATGGCTTTAGAGTCTGGAGTCCAGAGGAAGAGAGAGGGGATAGCTCTTAAGTCATGTTACTCCATTTATTTTAATGTTAAGATGAAACCTTCCTTCAAAACACAGTTGCATATAAAGGATCATAAATAATGTAGGGAGGAGAAAAAAGCGGCATGAAAAACAGACGAGAAAAGAGTAATGTTTGTGCTGATCTTTGGTCATCCTCTGTGTCACTGTCAGTGTTTCAGCAGGGAGGATCTGCAATGATCTGTGATCCACGTTTACAAATTTCTCTCACCCTGGAGTCTATCTGCTATCTATTATAAAGCTTAAGGGGGAGTGGGATGCATACCTAGTAATCATCGACCGTGGTCTGGTCTGGGGAGAGATTGTGATAGTTTCCAACAAGATACTTTATGGCCTTTTGGACATCACAGTACTAAGACTGCGCTGATAAAGGTGTTTAATGACGTTCATCTGAATACTGATTCAGGTAAAACATCAGTTCTTGTGCTGCTTAGTGTTAGCACATTCTTTAAAAGACTGGTGTTCTGTCGAGAATGGATTATCTTGTACAGTCCTCAGTTGGTTCAAGTCATATCTCAAAGACAGGGCTATGTTGTTGTCACTGGTGATCATAAATCCTGGCGAATTACCATGTGGAGTCCCCCAGGGTTCAATTCTGGGGCCATTATTATTCAGCCTCCCTTTAGAAAGTAAAAAAATAAGATTGCTTATCAGTACCTATGTACCTATGTGTTTTTATTGCTTTTCTTTGCCTTATGTAAGGCACATTGAAATGCCTCTGTGTTTAAAAGCTGCTATACAAATTAATTTGCCAGAACACATGTTCTGTTCAAGACATGAAACAACTGAAGAAATAAATCTATCTCTGTCTGAAACATAACCTAGGTAATCATAGAAGGGGGAAAGAAAATGAAAGAGAGAAAAAAGAAAGAGTATCATGATGAGTGTAGGGAATTTTTTGGGATGAATCATGTTGCAAGAGTTCCAGTATATAAGTATTTCAGTATTTACAGCCAACATTCTCTTGAAAAATTTGGATATTTTATGTATCAACACTATTCCTGTTAATATACAACAGGTTTGGGATAATTCATTACAGATTTAAAATTGCCCACATACAAACAGAGAGCAGTCCATATTGCAACATAATGACACAGCAGCACATCTAGTAACATGTCTGTTTACTCTACATTACATTTGAGGCATTTCTCTGTGTTCAGACAGAGCCACATGCACCGCTGCAAGCAGAGGAGAAAGTGATGCAACCAGAAGCTAGCCCAGGCATGAGGAAGATAACTACATACACGCACCACCCAACATACACACTGCAGCGTGCACAAACATGTTGCATAAGATGCAGTTGATCAGGAGGGGATGATTGCTCAGGACCAGCCTTGAGGAAAGGGTGGAGCAGCGTGTGTGTGTGTATGTGTGTGTCCTAGTTGACCGCAAAACCTGGGACAAAGGGTTAAAGCTCTGGTCCTCGTAAGGATTTGAGGCTTGGTGCTGATCGGTATATTGATATGGTGTACAGATGGGCCCTGATAGGCCTTAGGCTCTCTGCAGGTCTGGGTTCTGGGTCTGTTCATATAGACATGCATGTGAATCCCATGTCTGACAGCAGATGTTTCCCTGTGATTTCAGACTTATCAATGCTCAGATAAGGGATGCAGAAGGCCTGACAACAGACAGAATGAGGCTATAAAAACACAACATCTTTGGACAGGGAAGAAGCTTTAGGCGATTCTGACTCAGTGCTGTTCACATCGTTGTCAACTTAATTTGTTGCGTCACTGTTGTCTTGACTGGGGTAACTGTTGGTAGGAGTGGCTGCACCTCGACAACAATGTTGTCTTGAATGATTTTAAAGTGAGCCTCTTTTTTTCTTGAATGTTTTTGCATGAGAGTGCTGCGGCTGCAGTTGGGGACTGGGGCTACTGAAAAGGCTGAATATTTAAGGCCTGCAGAAGGAGGGTCTGAAAGCTGTTTGGCCAAGAACTATGAGAAAGGGTTCGAGTGCAAAGTTGAGATACATGGGGGTCTAAACCAAAGGGGGAAGGGGACTTTAATGCATGATGAAGACGAGGAGTGTAGCAGCAGTCCAGTAATGAAATGAAAAACCCAAGTTATACATCAGATGCCATTAAATGAGATGAGTTCTTTGCCTACATACAGAACCACATCTGGGACATCTCTAAGTCCATCTCAGTTGGCTGCTCATCTGATTTCCAACAGAGAGCAAAGTTGGCAAAGATGCCAATCCTGCGATACATGACATCAGCTGCTACCAGTGGAAAAATACACTCCGCATGGTGATTAAGCGGAGCAGGGTCAGACGAAAGGCCTGTTTGGATGACCCATTACCATGGGAACTTTGAGTAAGCTGGATCGTTATAGCAACCAAGGGGCAACTCAATCTGCTCTGGAATGGTAGGAAAGAAGAAAAAGAGGAAACAGAGAAAAGCCAAGAAGCAAGAGACATGTGAGAGAAAGGAAAGAGTGATTGTAAGGGAGATAAAGAATGCAGGAGAGAGAGAGGGGGGGGCAAGAGAGAAATGCTCCTAAAGACAAAGAGATAAAACTGACAGCTAAAATGTCATCTGCACTGATAGGGAGGTGTGTTCACATGTGTATCACAGGTCGGTACTTGCAGTAGGAATGCAGATCAGCTAAAGCAGGGGTGTGTCACATAGCAGTCTATCAGCCACCACTGCAAAACACACTAGAACAGGACCACAACATTACCAGAACATGAGCAGAAAGGGCCACAAACTAATGATTACTAAAGTTATAATTATTATAATTAAATATTTTCTTTTCAATTTAATAGTTGTCAGCCTATAAAATGTAAAAAAAAAAAAAAAATAGTGAAAAATGTCCATCAAAAGTTTCCATTTTCTGTCAACAGATTGATCAATGTTATTAGGACCTAAACAAACAACTAGAGAGACAATATCTGTAGAAACTGCATGTGTGAATGCTGGCTGTTGAAAGGCTGATACTAAACCGGATTGTTGGCATTAATTTGGATGAAAAGTAGCTGAAGGAGTACGAACGAATTGGAAAAATAGGAAATGGGTGGGTCAAATTAGGAAATGAATAAAACTGTTGCATTAAAGATATGGACCAGTTGAAGGTTTGAATGGAGCATGAAGCTGTAGATAAGAGTTGAAAATGCATGAAAAAGCAGTACGAATAGTTAGAAAAGCTGGAAAGGGATGCAAAATATAGCGTTAGCAATGAAAGAAGTTCAAATGGGAGTTTTAGAGCAAGGACTTAAATGAGCTGAAGTGTACTGAGGTGAAGTTGAAGTTTCCTTTAATTGTCTTTTTTGGAATAAAGATAAAACATCAGCTGAGGTCTAAGCCCTGACAAGAGTTAACTATAAGCACTTTTATTTTGAAAAAGTAGGTCCATCCCTAGTTTCCTGTTAACATACATTGAACATTGGGGGCTTTTATTTTGAAAATTGGAAATGACACTGTGTGTGTGTGTGTGTGTGTGTGTGTGTGTGTCTGCATGTATGTATGTCAGTATGTGAATCTGTATGTGTGTGTCTGTATCAGGGTTTGTGTTAGCTGGCATGTGCCAAATAAACAAATAAATTATTTAATAGTATATTATATAGCCTAATATACTGTGACCTATGGTGTGTTGCCAAGACAACTTAAATATAAACTTATATTATGCAGAAGTCATATGTAAGTCATAGGAGAACTATGATCAACCATCAGTCATGTAAGTCATATGGTCAGATGTAAATGTGGCATGAGATTGAAAAGCCGGTGCAACAGCCCTGCGCTTTGGCTCAACAGCAGTTAACATGACTCCCAAAAGTCTTACTGCTAACATTACATCTAGCATTGGCCTAGTGAAACAAACGGATAAGCCCAGATCCACGGTTAAATAACGTGTAATTGATCAGTAAGAGGTTTAACTTTTCCCCTGCCCTGGTGAGACCGCAGCAGGACGAGAAATCACAGTTTCAAAAGTCGGCACATTTGTGTTTTTGCCTGAGACAGTGAGAGGTTAAATGACATAACAGTCAATGAGACAGCTGAAAGACTTTCTTGGTGCGTTGAGGTAGAAAATTCAAAAAGTGTAAGTCCTATTGTTTAAATATGCATATGATCTGAAATAAGACTAATTTGTCTATGTTTTGATGTAGAAGTTGTGTATGAGAAGTGAAATTTGTGGAAGCTACAAGGGTTGAAGTCAAAAATGTTTGAAAAAAGCAGGAGCGAGGATCATCACAGGTCATGTGACACACTAAGGAGTGCAATACACAACCATTATAAACTCAGAAAAGTAGTGAAAAAAAGCATAAAACGTAAACTGTGATAATTCAAAAACGGTAAAAGATTTTAAAATGTTGAACACAAGTTTGATGGTTGAAAGTCTTGTGACCTGTTTAAAGTTTAAATGGCATCTGTAGCTGAAAGTATGCAGAAGGAGTGGCATTTCAGAGTGGAGTAGGTTTGAAGATTGCTCCCATTTACTTACATTGTAAAAAAAATTGTTAAAGCTTAATATTTTAAAAAGTAGAAAAGGTAGAAAAAAAAGTGAACACAAGCATAAACGTCCTTAAAGAGCTGAACATTTTGATAATTGAACGGTTTCTGTAGCTGAAAGTATACAAAAGTGGTAGTTGACCAAAAAACGTACGGAAGACGTAAAAAGATCAATAAAGCTTGGAAAAACAATAATCAAAGTTGTCCAGTTCTGAGCATCATCTCAGCTGTCCTTCTCCTTCTCAAGGGCAAAGACATGAAAGTGCTCATATGTTCTGATAATGGCTGTATACGTGTTGCTCTTTGATTCATGCCTCTCATACACAAAACCATTAAAAATGCAAGGAATCTGCCAGCATTCCCAGCAGACCACAGCGTACCAAGTCTAACAGAGCCCATATACGGACACAGACTGCTGCAGACTCCCCCTGTGCTGACTCATACCCCCCCCCTCCCCTTTGTACGAGTGTGTGTATGTGTGTGTGAGAGAGAGAGGGAAAGCGACGGAGTCAACCGAGTGTGGAGGCTACTGTATGGAGTGTGTGCGTGTCTGTGGTTGATCCTTCTTTTGCCCCAAAAACTCCCATGACTCATCTGGTTGGCTCGTTGCTGCAGCCTCCCCCCACTGACTTTGTTATGACATCATAGCAACCCCTGACCCACAGGCTGACCTGATCTCAGCATCACAGGGAGGGAGAGGGAGGGGAAAAGAGGTCAAAGCGCAGAGAGGGACGTCAGCGGGAGAAAGGTTCTACACGATATTCAGGTTGTACTGCAACATCTGGAGCAGATTAGATCTGAGATCTTGTAAGAACGAAACAGTAAGTCTGGTTGGGATGTCCTGATAGACCTGAAGTCTTTCCTTTTCCTGTCCATCACTCATTTTATCCCTATGTGTGTATACAGTATATGATATATATTGATAAGATATAACAAGCAATTGCGAGTCTGTCAGGAGACAGCTTTATGTACCAATATATGACCATGAATCTCTTTCCTGTCTATTTAATTCAATTATCAATTTAAAAAAAAGCAATGCGAGTCCATAATAAAACTGAGTAGTAGCTCAGCCACACCAGAAAGTGGCAGCAAAATCCATCCCTGTGTTCTAGCAAAATATATGAGTCTGGAAGCTTGTGATGTAGGGACCTCACACTCTTCTTTCATAGAGAAGTTTATACTCTGACAGAGATGGTTAAATAAAAGTGGATGGTGCAACACAGCTGATAAGCTTTTTAGATTCTCCAACTCTCTGTTCAGCACTGTCAATAAGACACCTTGCCTTTGGTCTATGGTGTTTAATCTCAAAACCCGCACACGCAAAAGCCAGGTGTGTGCACACGATACGAGCGCAGTATCCCCGAGCGGGAAAGCATCCTTGCGAGGGAGCATTTCTGCTCCGTGTGCACAAGGCTGTGATGAATGCGAGCACAACCCTCACTACACACTTGCGACTGCTCAACACCAGCTCACTCATCAAGTTGACCTTTGAGACTTTGGAGGCAGGGATGGAATGGACAGTCCGCTGACCATAACCTCTGACTGGCTGTTTGGTTTGATAACTGACATTGAAGAATGATATTTAGCAGCTGATTGTCCTTTTTCTTTTTCTTTACCACTAATGTTTATGAAAAAGTTTTAGACATTGTAGCAAAAACCTTAACGCTGTTTAAATCCAGTTTCAGATTGGACTCTGAAACTGTGTTTTAATCACTCTCTGGAGTCTCCCTGTTAATTTAGTCCAGATTTGACAAGTCTGAGTATAGTGGTTTTTGATCCAGACCTGGTCTAATGTGGTCTGGATGGAGAAATATCAGTGAAATTACCCTTTTTCTGTTTTCATAAGCAATATAAAGGTTTCACAAATCTGAAAGCGGGTTTAAACAGTCTTTTGCTACAATGTCTACCACTTTTTCCTAAGTGTAAGTGGTAAAAAATGCAGAGAATCAGCTGCTGAATATCATTATTAATGTTTCTCTTTGTTCTCTCAGGCAACTGCTGGTCTTTAACTGTGTCAGTAATCAAACCAAACTGTCAATCAAAATGTCATGGTCAGTATTCAAAGAGTGGACTGTCTAAAGTCAACTTGACGAACAAGCGAGTGTAGTGTTGAGCCATTGCGACTGCGTAGGTCGAGCTCATCACAGCCTCATGCTGGCGGACTACATTTGTGTATGTGGAGCAGAAATGTTCCCTCGAAAGCCTCGCGGATACTGTTCTGTGTGCTCATACCACGTGCACGTGCCTGGTTTTTATGTACACGGGTTTTGAGCCTAATTAAACTACATATTGGTCAACAGTGCCAATTTACATGCTAATGTTCAGGCCTATACTGTCTTCTCAAGCTACACCGATAATTTGGGCGGGAAAATATGTCTACCGATATTAGCTTATTGCAGATATATTGGTAGGCTATCTGTGTGTCAGCTGACAGGAATTTCAAAAACAGAAAAAACAAAAACTTAAAAAATTAAATGAACTTATAAACAATGTCTCTTATATTGTTTGTCCACTAAAGAGAACTGACCAGTTTACTTGTCAAGTACAAAGTGTCTTGCTCAGTCCTTCAGTACAATACAGTCTTGATCAAAATTCTATTAAAAAAAAAAAAAAGCATATCCACATAAAAACAATCAAATAAATGTTTATTGAATTCCTAAATTTCAGTAATTGGAATAAATGGCATCTCTTGGATTAAACTGTGTTGCTGATTACAGCTGTGGTGAGCTAACTAGCAGTTGTGATGGATTTACACGCAGCACACCCAACCGTTATCATACTCCCAACACTCTCCACATGCACAGCACCGAGTCAGTGGAACTATATATGTTTTGAGTATACATACTGAACAAATTTACTTTTGGCAGACTACTCAGACATTAAGAAAGTCATAGTGTGAGCTAGGTCTAGCAGTACAATGGTGCCAACACATACACATACATACACACACACACACACACACAGACATGACTGGAAAAAGGGGGAGGGGTTGGAGTGACCAAACACAGTCAGTCAGAACACTTTGAGGAAATGTCACACATTCCACACTGCCCTTATGACACACTCACTAACACATATTAATATGCGGTATTCTGTGTGCATTATATTCCCACAATACAAACTGAGCAAGATGAACAATAGGACATGAAACTAAAGTCACAAATGTGACCAAAAAACCATCTCTTCCTATAGATCTTTGGACAACATTTGCTTTACAATTGCAACATGAATTCAGCTTCAAACATCCAAAAGCTGAAAATCTTCGACCTGGAGCTCTCTCTTCTTTCCCTCCCTCCCACCTCTCCTCCCTCCCTCCCTTCTCTAACGCCAAGCAACAAGTCACACTGGAGCTACTACACTTCCTCCTCTTCCTTTCTACTCCTTCCAGTCATCCTCCCTCCCTCCGCTCTCCTTCTCTTCACCCCCTCCAATTGGAAAAAGTTCCTCCTGGTTTTTTAGCCTTAAAAGGGCAGAAGCAAACTGGATCTTGGCAGCCCTCCCATTCCCTGAGCTCTGGTTACAGACGGGGGGGGGGAGGAGGAGGAAGGGAGGACAGGACAGGGGAAGAGAAGGGAAGGGAGGGCAGAGGGGGGTGGAGGGCCAAGAAAGAAAAGAGGAAAAAAAAAAAAAAAAAGGCAGTGAAAAGTGCTGTGTGGGACATTTTTATAGCCTGTACTGACAACAGCACCGGCTGAGGATGGGCTGAGATATGTTTATTTGTGTGAGGAGACCAAATAGGCTGAAAGGGTTTGAATGGGTTTGAAAATGAGGTTTGAAGGGGATAGAGGAAGGCTAAGGAGAGGCAAGAACAGACAGGCTGAGACAGAGGCTGAGAAGGTGAGGGGAGGACATGGGCACCACATAAAATGATGAATGGGGAGTTTTAATAAATACCATGTGGCTTTAATCAACTGTTTGTTTCCTGGAAGCATCGGAAAACTATGATCAACCATAAGAGCAGAGTTTGGGTTTCCACGTAATTGATAGTTCTTGGCCTGGCAAAAATGATTCAGGTCTGGAAAAGTAGATCCCCTCCAGACACGTTTCTGGCATGGGAACCCAGGCGGTGTGTTTGTAGGTAAAATCTTGTAACATAATAACAGCAAGAAAAGCACGAGGCAAAAACTCAAATAACTGTCACCATACAGTGTCGTTTTATAAGTTAAATATCTTACTGAACGACTGCAGATTTTTGTGATTAAGTAGAATAAAACGTTGCTTTATGTCCGCTTGTTCGGTCTGAACATGAGGCATGGGGTGTTGGGACATATTTCCAACTCTGTGATGTAATGCAATAGCCTGAATACCACTGTGCTGAATGGGAATGTGCACTCTACTAATCCTCAGTATCCATTTGACCAGTCCCCTTTCGCCTGTGCAGACAGGAAGTTATGCTAATGATAATGAGCTGGCAGGAAGTGATCCATTTTGACCTAACTGAACATCTAAACTCTCCGTTATCTCACTCTCTGGCCAACATTCCTCTCCGTCATACACTATGAAACTCACCCTCTCAACTTTTATCTTGTTTCTGAAGACAGAAGATTAAATTTGATGTTGTATGACATCCCTGATGTTGGCGACACTCAGTAAACAAACTATTTAGACTTCCCAATAGGACTACGTAGTGTTCTCTCATTATCTGATGACTGATGCTGCTGTTGTGGGAGTTGCGTTAGCATTATTGCTGTAAGAACCCAGGAATGCTAGTTTAAACTTAAGGGGAGCAGAAACGAGCTGTAAACATGGCGTTTACATATTATCACCTTATAAAGTTGATATGGTGAACATATTGGCAAACAGTTGCCTATTCATTCAACCAGGAGTCACAGTGCAACATTCCTTTGGATTCCTGTTTCTGGCAACCTGATGAATCCAAGTCCAATCGATCCTTCTTTTCCAAAGCACAAGATGCAACCTATAGATTGACTAATTATCTAATCATTGCAGCTTTCATCAAAAAAAAAGTTGCGGACCGTAAAACCAAAATAATGAGCTGAAAGATGCTAAAAAGCTCAGAGTTGAGGGGAACTGCAGAGTTGGGTGATAATTCTCTGAGTTCGTAACTACAAACACCACCTTTGACATTACAAATAGTCATTGGATCCATTATTAATAATACTGATCAAAGCAGCTTTAATGACAGTTTGTTCAGAATTAGGGTTATGAATATGACCATACGTACACTGAGGCTCTAGAAATGTGTCAGCCCTTCAGGGATTGTTCCATGCCATTTATACCAAGCTCTGTCTGGTTGTGTTGGTTGGTCATTGCAAGCAATGTTGGAAATAAACAGCAGGACCGCCTTACAGCAATGCAATAGTCTTGCATCAATGTGATGAGGTGGCTTGATCTGTCAAGCATTTCCTTCACTAGAGTAATCAGATACAGACAGTCTCATCTGCTTCTTTAATCCATAAACTGTTTCATTGATTTTCTGGCAGAATGTACTCTATCACATATTGCTATAGCAATATAAAATTACATATTCTGTGACTGAATATCTTATCCATCTCACCCACCACTACTCTGAATCATTCATTTGGACAGAATTTAATGAAAGACTGAACGCTTGGGCTGATATATCACTTGATATTAGCTCATTGCAGTAGGGCTGTAGTCTCCTGGTCGACTGGTCGATTAGTTGGTCGATATGCCCTCGTCCAACCAAATTCTCATTAGTCGAATACTTGCCGTGTTACTTTCATAAGGAGAGAAGTGCTACATCAGTAGCCTTCCAGGATTAATCCATTATTTCCTGTGGCAGGAGGGACAGGGAGGGAGGGAGGGAACTTTGAACTCGCCCGACCTAATGGAGACTGCTAGTCTAACTGTACTCAATGTTTACTGAGTGTTTACTGAATCAGTGTACTTAAAATTAAACTATATAAAAACAAGCAGTATTCTGAGCTCTGAAACACTGTGGACGTGTCTGCTGAAGGCACTGAAACCGCTGAACAGTCTCTCAGCCTCTGAACCTTACTATGTTCATGCTGAACTCCCTTAAAAAAATATACAATTTGTTTGTAGGTGTAGGATAAGCAACATGGATGATATTTCAAAAATAAAGTAACGCTAGGAGCCACTGTTTGATTCAGCACCCATTTTGTAGGTAAATGTGGATTTATTTCAATAAAAATGTAACTAAGTAATAAGTAGTTCACAAGCGATCCATCGCCAATCATCGTTATGTTAAGTTGTCATTATTTTCAGTGAAGTTCAGTGTCGATGTTACTTGCTTCTTTGAAAAGTGCTGGTGAGGGGCTGGAACCACAGCTGCGTCTGTAGTGACTGGAGAGATAACTGGAGTGACTGGAGAGAGAGGCAGAGAGGGCAGCCACACAGGCACGTCTCCCACAGCACTGCTGCACAATCAGTGGGACATAGATATATCCTCTCGGTGGACCGGAGCTTTAACACCGACTCTACACTACCCGTCAACAGACAAGTCAGTTGGGTTTGAAATAACTCACTGAGCGCTACCATTGACCGAAAATGGCCCCGTTCACCAGTAACAGCTAATACTATGACACCGGTGTCTATCAGCCCGGCTCCACCGGCTGGGAGAAACTGTAAACAAATGGATGAAGAAAGGAGCACTAATGGCTAAGCTAAGGCTAACTCCTCAATGGCTATCTCTACCCAGCATTTTCCTTGCCAATGTACAGGGCATGGGGGACTGTGCATTTATATTTAAGCTTGGTGCACAGACAATGCCATTCTCAAGAGGCACTGCTCTGCTAACATAGTAGACCTTTCTATCTGCCCAGAGAGTTTACATCTACTGTTGTGACTGCAGCATGCTTCAGGAAACTAATGCTAAACTTACAATGAAAGTATTGCATGCTGCTACTAGCAAACAACAGCCTACACACCCAGCCGAAGCCAGGGCGCTCTAGTTCTTATATAGTGCTGGGGTGGGGTCATGCTGGTAACGCCTCTACGTCACGGTGCGGCCTTTTTGGCACACCCATAACAAATCCAGAGCACAGAAACGGTGAAAAACATTTTAAACGGCCTAACTCCACAATTCAGTACTACATAATTCACAGTCTTTTAACGTTTTCAACAATTATTTTCTAACATGTATAATGTGTTTCAAAAGAAATCTCTGATTTTCCTTTACACTGACTTTAACTCCATGTCTTTTTCTATGGCTCGCTTTACAACAGCATTATATCTTTTCCTCTATCCTCGTTTCCACCCCTTTATCAGTAATATAGCACATATTTCAGTATTATGCAACTATGTAACAGGAGGAGACAGCCTGTTTGTTGCCACACAGGCTGTCTGTCGCAACCTGCACACTCTACTTCGAGGCAAAGACGAGAGAGCAACCAGTTACAAAGTTACACCACAGCTCTGTTTATTTCACGTCCTGCCTATGTGGCTGATGGGAAGCGTTTGGCACATTGCTGCTATCTTAACATTTCTACAACTCCACACAGGTTCAGTCAAGCACAGATAAAGGTCTATGAAGGACTTTTAAAATCCGGGCTGGGCTGCTGACAGACTGGAGCAAAGATGCTGCTGACAAGGAATGAAAATCAGTGCAAAAGAAAGCAATATTTAATTACTGCCAGTTTTCGTCTGCTCAACAGCTAGTGTGTGTTAAAGCTTTATTGTACACACACACACAAACAGGATGCTGCCAAGTGGAATGACTGAGCTTGTTCAAACAAAGGTGTGATGAGCACAGTGGAATATGCGCACAGGTCATCTCCACACATGCACAGGAGAGCACAACAGGAAACTCCTCACTGGATGCAAGATTTAGATTAAATTGATCTAAAAAAGAACTATAATCACAGAAAACTAGATACACAGACTGATGCAAGACACATGGAGGATGAGCCATAACTGACAGCCTGATTAGTGCTTCAGCAAGGCATCTCACCTCATTCAGCCCACTGCCTGCTAGATGGCAGCCTTGCCACTCTTAAACTTAACTAAATACATGCAAGTTCTCCTCTGGATTTATCAGTAATCATGTGTCTGCTGCTGGTGCCAGATCATGTGGGGTTTTGTCAAAACTGCAGAAAGAGAGATTACCTGTTGGTTTGAAACCTCATTACAGCGAAGACTAACCTGCAGTGTGTGCTGGGAATATGAGGTGATGTGAGTGCCTCTGTGGCTGGATACTGCAGGGCAGAGCTGAGTTTGTTAACTGTTGAGACTAGACTGATCAAAACTAGAACAGAGGGTGGGCTCCACTGCAAGTATAACCCTCATCTGAGTGATGCTAGTGACACATGTGAAGGCAGTGTGATATTGATAAACAATCTCTGCACTCCAGCTTAGGGCTGAAACTATCCGTTTATTAATCAACAGAACATTTTTAGTCAACTATTTTGAAATTCAATTAATTGTTTAAAGCAATAGTAAGACATTTTGGAAAATTTGCCTTCTTGCCAAGGTAGAAGAGAAGATCGATACCACTCTCAAAGATTGTACACCAACTCTGAAGGCAGAGCCAGGACACAGTTAGCTTAGCTTAGCATGAAGACTAGAAACAGTTCGTCGTTCTCTTCCCAAAGGTAAAAAACCCCACAAAACAGCACCTCTAAAGCTCACTAATTAACATGTTATATCCTGTTTTTTAATCCATACCAAAAAGAAAGTGTAAAAACAACAAATTAAGATTTTACTGGGGGTTATATGCCAGACTATTTCCTGGCTAGGTGCAGTGACTTCCCAGAGTCTCCGCTGGTTGTCCGGCAACCTCACAGTCACAGCAATACTCCAGGAAGTCATCGGTCCTGGTCAAGAAATAGTCAAATAATGGCAAATAACCCCCAGTAAAACCAGAAAGATAAACTGTGGTTTTTTTTAATATGGATTAAACATATAAGATTACATACTTAAATAATGAGCTTTAGAGGTGCTGGTAGGTGCATTGTTTTACCTTCAGAAAGAGCTGGGTTAGCTGGTTCCCCCTGTTTTCAGTCTTTATGCTTAGCTAAGCTAACTAGCTGCTGACTTCAGCTTCATATTTAACAGAAAGATATTCGCCGGTTCCAGCTTCTCAAATGTGAGGATTTGTTGCTGTTCTCTTTTATATGATTGTAAATTTAATTTCTTTGGACTGTTGGTCAGACAAAAATGCTAATTGAAGATGTCACCTTGGGCTCTGGAAAACTGATAAACTTGTTTTAACTATTTTGTAATGTAAATGATTAATTGAAGAAAATAATCAACAGATTAGTCACTAATAGTCTAGCCCCACAGTTACTGTGGCTCTGATTGCTCTTCAACTGGAGTACATTATGCTCATTTTGAGGCCATTGGCAGCCAGCAAGCAAAAACGTTTTGAACAGCTGGTCCACATTGGACCCACTACAGTTTGCCTACCATCCCAACAGATCAATAGAAGAGGCCATAGTACACATGTTCCACGCCACCCTATCTCACATGGGCAAGAAAGGTGGCTGAATGAGATTACTGTTCATTCACTACAGTTGAGCGTTTAACACACTAATAGTTCCCTCCAGGTTTGTCACAAAGCTCAAGGACCTGGGATTAAACACCTCACTATGCATGTGGATCCTTGACTTCCTGACGGGCAGACCCCAGGTGGTGAGGGTAGGTGGACACACCTCTTCTACCTAGCGGTGGTGGGCCTGACCACAGATAATGAAAAGGCCTATCTGAAGGAAGTAGAGGACCTGACCTGCTGGTGTCAGGACAACAACCTACTTCTGAATGTCAGCAAGACTAAGGAGCTGATCTGGACTTTGGGAAGAAGCAGGGAAGGAACAACACCCCCCTTAATATCAACGGGTACCTTGGTGTCCACATCACTGAGGGCCTGACTTGGGCACTGCATACTGACTCAGTGGTAAGAAAGGCAAGACAGAGACTGTTTCACCTCAGACACTTGAGGAAATTCCAGGAATCCCCTCAAATACTGAGGAATTTCTATTCCTGCACCATCGAGAGTGCCCTGACAGGGAACATCACTGTCTGGTGCAGAAACAGCACCGAACAGGACCGCAAGGCCCTGCAAAGAGTGGTTCATTCAGCTGAACATACAACAGTCAGTTCTTTACCCTGCCTAAAGAATATTTACACCAGGTACTGCAAAAATAAGGCTAGGAGAATGATTATAAATAAGGCTAGGAGAATCATTATCCAATCCAAACCACCTGGATAATGGTCTTTTCTCCCTGCTGCGGTTGGGAAGAGGTACTGGACACACCAGGCCAACACTGAGAGGCTCAGGAAGAGCTTCTATCTTCAGGCCGTTAGGGTCCTAAATGATGTCACTGCCTGACACTGCCCCCCTCCCTCCAATCATACACATACATTTATTATTATTATTCCTATTAGGGTTGACACCTTCTGGTCAGTTGGTCAATTTGTTGGTCGATATGCTCTTGTCTGAACAAATTCTCATTGGTCGGACAATCAATGGTGTTACACCCAGACCCACCCCAGGCGCTGAGTCTGGGGTTTCCAACCTCCAAAAATTTAGTGAGGAGATAGTGTGATTTTGTTTGTAGGGGTAGATAACTCTGGTACCTGTTTTTCTCTGAAACCATGGTACCACCTCATAACGCTGATATTCTCATAAAAGGTGAAAAGATTGACATAGTTACTGATTTTAAATATCTTGATGTGACACTGGATCCAAATTTGAACGTTAAGAAACATGTTAAAAAAAACGGTTAGAACCATAAAGTACAACTTGCATCACATGTTGGGGGCAGGCTTGAGAAACAGCCATAAGGCTGCATCCTTATACCAACAAACTCTAAAAATTCTGGACAAAAAGCCAATTAATTTTCATCACTGTAGGGTACTGGAGAAATGCAACTTACTGAGCTACGAGAATTTAAGATTATTCTCAAATTTGTGCCAAGTATATACAATTTTAAATGGTTTAGCCTCTCCTCCACTACATGACTTTGTGTATACTCGCTCAGTAAGTTCTATTAGATCCTCCAGAATATCCTCTATACAAGATTGTACCATACCATTTCATCACACTGCTTTTGGGCAATCAGCTTTCTTTGTGAAAGCCACAACTCAGTGGAATGTCCTACCTGATGATATGAAGAGCTGCAGTTCCATCAGTACGTTCAAAACCAAATTTTTTAAAAAATCTACTAAAAACTACTCAGCTATGTAACCTAGGGCTGCTCGATTAATCGAATTTTATTTTCAATTATGACTTTGGCTTCCAACGATTATGAAAACAAGATAATCAAGATAAATCGATTATTCTGCCACATTCTGTTTTGCAATGATGCTCTGGTTTTGTCTTGTGTTATAAATCCAGCACATCATGTGTCGGAGTGTGTGTTTTTTGCTTTTTACTGTTTGTTATTGTGCTGTTATATGTTTTAATTGTGACCTGCCTAAGGGACTGCAGATGAAAATTAGCTATAAGCTAACTCTGGTGCAGTACATCAAATGGTATCATTTATGTTTAACACTGTACACGGTCCCAATAAATACAATACAACAACATGGTGGGTGGCGGTAATGCACCTTAATGCTGGTTGCCCCCTGCCATAAAGAAGAAGAAGAAGATGGAGAAGAAGCAGGAGAAGAAGAAGGAGAAGAAGGAGAAAGCGCTGCACGCCCAACGGCAGGCCCAGGAGACAGCTTCTGACCAGGGTGAGTCTGAGACGGAGACAAGAGCAGGAGAACTGCCCGGAGGAAAGGAGGCCTTGCCCAGGCTTGTCAGGCTCCAAGATAACGTTATCGTCTGCCTTCTACTTAGAAGTGGTGAGTTTAAAGCTCACCACAACTCAATACGATATAGTCTCTGGCCTTTGTTGGATATCTAATGTTGCTGACACAAGATATCACCTGCTAACGCCGTAGTGTAGTAACCACGCTATGTCGCTCCGCCCCCCCCCCCGACCAATCGATCGGTTGAAGAGTAGGTTGAACTTCAGTCCATCAAGATTTTCTTTGTTCGATTACAGTTCTAATTCCTTTTCTATTTAAACTCTTTTTAATGCACAAGTTGAAGGAACTGGCAGGATTACATTTCACTGTGATTGTACCTGTGATTACATGTGACAAATGAACTTAATTGATTGACTGATTACTGGCTTCTCTTGAGTAATCACCATTACACTGGGCACTGTTGCATATCACTACTTGTCCATTTTTAGTAAAGAAGCAAAAGATAAGTCAAAAGAGAAATGAAAGAGGTTTGGACATAAAAAGTCAACAAAAAAACTGAAGTCATTTGTCAGAACAATGACTTCGGGTACAAAAAAAATATAGTTTTGGAGTTAAAAGTAAACTGGTTAAAAGAAAAGAGAAAGAAAGAGGGAGAAACTTCATGCATCATGCTGAATAGTGATGGCAGTTTGGTAATTTGTGGGTTGCTGGCTGGGTGTGTCCATTTTCTGCAATGAAAGGAGGAAGTAAAAGACGAGAGCAGGCTCCTCTCTCATCTTCAGATTAAATGAGTCAAAAGGAGCAGCTAGGATGAGGGTGAGTCAGCTGGGGTCACAGACAGGCACACAGACAGAACTAAGTAGGATGGCTCATCACTGCCTGGTACTGTGCCCTGAATACCAGCAGTGCACTGTTTAATTAAACACACAATCAGCTGGCATCAATATCAGAAAATAAAAGAAGACAGATGACACACTGCATGTGAAAATGGGGCTCTTAAAAGTACCCATATGCATAGAAGATGGTATCTTATATCTTCAACCACAACAAAAAAGGGAAGATGCTCCACCTCTTCCTCTCTGGCACAGATGAAGTTAGTGGTGCAGTCATGTTTGACATGAAACTGTGCAGTCACCTCACCTGTCCGCTGCAGCGGGAAGCAGTTAACATGAATGTGGAAACCAAAAAATGAGCCAGACATTCTCCCGGGGATGACAGGGACTCATTCATGTCTGATTCACAGATTCAAGTCACAAACCTTTTCCCTTTCTTCCAACCACAGACTCTCTGTTGATAAAGATTTTGTCTCAGAGAAGAAGAGTATTGTTGTCTGTCTTTCTAGGAGTGTGTGTGTGTGTGTGTGGGGGGGGGGGGGGGGGGGGGGGAAATATCATTGAATTTTTATGCAACATCACCTACGAAGTCTCATTCACTGCAGTGATCTCCTGTTGTGTACGGGGAAAGATGTCATAATGCCACATGAAGGCTACATTCTACTAGCACTGTATCACAGCTCAGCAGAAAATGACTTTAATTCACTTGTAGTCTGATAAACAACTGCAAAATCACCAGTGTTGTGAGCAGGCAAGCAGCTGCATGTAGGCAAAGCCCATTAAAGCCAGTTTAATGCCACGGAGCGTGAGCCAAGTCCTGTCTAATGCTGTGGAGACCCAACCCCAGCCCACAGCAGGACATGAGCACAGACAATAGCCCTGTGTCTCTTTCTGTGTGTGTGTGTGTGTGTGTGTGTGTGTGTGTGTGTGTGTGTGTAGGATCAACTCTCCTGTCCTACTAGGCCTGAATTACACCCCGGCCAGCAAAATTTGGCTTGAACCGGCCCAGCCCAGCCCGGTTCAGGCAGCAGGGGAACACAGAAAGCAGCACAGTCAAACACCCTCCTCCCAAAACAATCCACCTCGAAAATCTGGATCGCTGGAGATAAATGCGTTGTGCCCCTGGACGCTGGGGAAACGCCTGCTTTCTCTCTGCAAACACACTCAGTAATGTTACCAACACTGGCAACTTTCCTGTATGCTTATCTAACACCTGTTCACAGAAGAAAAACGTGAACTCGAAAGTGTTTTCAGAAGTATTTCTTTACAACATGACAGTTTTTTTTCTACTGGGCATCAACATGCTCAACTTTATTCTGTCAGAGACCCTGCAGACAGCTACATCCACGTTTACATGCACTGTCCTATTAATGATCAGCATTTATATGACAGTGTTGAATTCAGCTGCTGCCTGGCGCTACTCAAGCTGAATATTTCAATAAAATCAACATATAACTTCACGCACGACAAAGTAGAAGAAAGGAGAAGCCAGCTGGAAGAAGGTGGAGACAGTGTAAGACGCACAAACTGGCACTCATTCATTACACTCAGCATGGTTTTGTGGTGTGCACAGACTTATCTGACCCACCTATGGACACCAGCTTGATGTTCTCCTTGTCCAGGAACTCCAGCGCCACCGACACGTTCTCCAGCTGCATCTGGCGGAAGGTGGGCCTCTGGTTGTACTTTCTGAACATCTTCTTCTGGGACAGGACCTCTAGAAGCCCGATGAGCCGCAGCCCGTCGCTGAGGTCCGTCTGCAAGTTGCCGATTCGCTTGTTGACGCATTTCAGGTGCTCGTTACACCAGCGGGTGAAGGTGTTCTGCTGGATTTTCTTCCACGGCGCATCCTCGGCCAGGTCCTTCTCCGTGGCGGGCATTTCTGCGTCCTTGTCCGTGGAGAGAGCGTTGGGAGCGGGCGCGGCGCTCTGGTGGAGCCGGGGGTGGGAACCACTCATTTTTATGGTCTCGGCTGTCTCTCGGTTCGCTGACTTTTTTTGGGTGGAGTCTGCTCAACTGCGTGGCCGCTCCCTCTCTCTCTCACTCACTCCTTTTGCTTGACTGTGTTTGAGAGAAAAGAAAAAGAAAGAAAGGAGAGAGTGACTTATAGCCTGGAGATAGAGATTTCGCAAAGAAAGTAGGCGGTTATGGCACTGGAAGGGAGAAAAGGGAGTCATTTTGGATGAAACTACACAAGTGATAGGCTGTGCTCGCACAACGAGGCAGCTCCAGGCAATGATTAACTTTTTCATGTCCAGGACTCCAAAACCCAACAATAAACTGACCCACATTTTATACAGCTGTGTTTTTATCTAAATAGATGTGAGTTTTTAAGATTTATTTAAGACGGTGGGGGAGAAACAACAGTGGAAAAAGTACAGTCAGCACAATCCTCAAAACATTCTCATATTTTCCAATTACTAACATGACTGTTACTGTCCAGTCCCTTCTGTCGTCTGTATTCTGATATTGGGCAGTAATGTCAGCCATTTGAAGTGGAGAAAATGGATTTTAACCTATGTCAGTGTCATTAAAGGCCCACTCAATTTTAGAAAAGAACAGTATCCCTTCATTTGTACTTTAAAAGGACCTTAATGTTTGCAGGTGCAAACTCAACTCAATTTAATGGATTATTTGCATGCTTTAAAGGGGTTTTTAAGGTGAACCGCCTCACCAAAACCATGAAACTCATCTCTAAATTTTCAACTTGATTAAAAAATAAAGGTATAAATTCAGGGTTGATTTTCAGTCCATTTCAAGGTTTTATACCTCTCGTTCACACACACATTGTCGTAGGTCACTTTCGGGGACATTACATTGACTTTTCCTTTTGCTTTTCCTTTACCATAACCACTAACCCTAACCTTAACCTAACCCTAACTTTAACCTTAACCAAAAATAAGGCTTTTGTCCCCAATTGGACAAGTCATCCCTAGTCAACTGGTCTTTAGTCTGTCATGACGGTCATGACAGACCCCTGCTTCTACCCAGTCTAGTGCTTTGGACAGAGTTCATGGGTCCCAGGTGGCAGTGAAATAAATATTTGAGATATCCAGAGGGATAAAAGCATCAGTGACTCCGCATGCGGCCATTGAGTTGTGTTTGTTTGTGTCTGCTGGCCTGTATGCATGCATCCTCCTCTGGGCAGTTGTCCATACTCTGCTTATTTGTGTACTATGTGTGCATAAATTTTCACGGCCTAAATTTCTGTCTTCATTTGTGTGCATGTCTGTCTGTGTCGCATCACTGTGCTGTGTGTGCAGCCTTATCTTTAAAGAGGTTACAATGTGGATCAGCCACTATCAGACACTTGAGTGTCTAGACATCTGCCTTATCCACGTCCTCTGTTTGTCCGCACTGCACTGACCAAACAGCTGCATGAGATCACACACTAAGTATGCACTATATGACCTGTTAATTACCGCTACTCATAACAGAGTTTTACAGCAGCAGTTAAGAAAGACACTCAACATGTATCAGTGGTAATGGCGGGCAGGTTAATTTAACATTTTTCTTCATTTTCACCAAAAGCTCATTGAGAGTTTTGCATTTCATCATTTGTATTGAAGAATACATCTCTCAGCAGATTCCTCTTCAGTATGTATTAGAGACAAATTTTGATTATTTTAAAGATTTTTTTCCCTCTGGTTTGTCGGACTGAATCACGAGAGAAGGGAGATTAAAAAGGAACAAGATGACAAATATTACAATCCAGATGCCTTGCACATGCTCCCACTGTTGTTTCTGTCCTGTTCTGAGACAACAGAAACATATTGTAATATTTAAAGGGGCACTCCACTGCCAATGTTATGCATAAAGGTCAGTTTACTCATGAGAGAGCACTGCTCTGTCTTAGAAAACAGTGTTCTGTGAGGAAGCATTCCTGAGTTGGGGTTGAGACTTCAAAGATCTGACAGAAAAGCTGCGTTATCAACTGGGTGCATGGACTTTTCAAGATTAGAGCATTTAAATGTTAAAGATGCTGTTGAGCTGCATCATGGGAATTGTAGGATCCAGCATTTTTTTAAGCTTGACTTATAATAGAGAGTCAAAGTTGGGATACCTTGCACTCTGCTGCGTTGATTTTGACCATTCTTTTTAAAAAATCTGTCTCTCGCAAGTTCCTCAACTTTATGAAAGTAATTCATAAATTCAAATAAGACAAACTTATTTGATTTCATTTGATCTCAACACACTCAAGTTGAAGGGTTGAAGTCTCTGTATGAGTAACAAAACAGCAGTGGCTGTAAAGACAGGGAGAGATGTGACTCTGCAGCTTTTTTGACTAAATATGGAGCTCAGTGCCAGGAACCACAGTGTGGCCAGCAGCCATCAAGAATGCTTCGCTTTTGTCTGTGTGTGTGTCTGTGTGTGTGTGCATGTGTGTGTGTGTGTGTGTGTGTGGTCAAAGGAGAATCTGAAGAATGCCCCTCACCCCCATAACAACCCTGGAGCCCCCAGCCTTAATAACACCCCAATAAAAGAGCCCTATTAATGTAGCACACACACACACACACATATCCTGGCCCCAGCATGATTTTACATTTTTCACTGGGCCATTTAAAACAATAGAACAATAGGATTAGATAGTTTTAAGCAACTCAGCTGGTCCCTGTAGGTGCATAACTTACTCCATTTACCAAACTTCATTACATATAAACTTGTCACAACAATTTACAGACCTTGGCCATAATTAAAATTTAAAACATATGATGGCAATGGATTTGAAATGTGGCAGAGCAGGAAACAAGGCAGATTAACAGCAGTTCCTGTAACACAGAGAATTTACTGAAGAGGAGAAGGAAGGCACAGAAAGCAAAAAGCTTGAAGTCAATGGACATACTACAGTAGAATTTTTAGACGGGGCATCCAGGTGTTCGATTCATACTGCGGAGCACAATAAAGTAAGAGAGAGCTGAGTAAACCGGTGAAATATTCTCTGCCAGTAGGGTATTGTTTCATTGGAATTTGCCAAATAAACAGGAGACAAAACAAGGGGTGGAGACAGAAAGAGCTGACCAAGACACATTAAAATGTCTCAGTATCTGATGGCCAAATTGATATCTCTGGCTTGTCTTTTGTCTCCCTCTAGTGATCATTCACTATACTACAACTTTCTCTTTTTTTTCTCCACTACTTCTCTGTTCACTGATCTGGAAATCCTTTTAAACTCTTGTCATGACCTCCTGACCCCTCTCTGTATGTAATCTGGACTCATTCTGGACAGCAGAGCCACTTTCTATTTCTCTTAAACACTTATTTTGTTCTTTAATAATCTGCAGCGACATGTTTTCATATATCTTTATCAAACAACAGCTGATGTGTGGAGGTTCACATGTTAATTGGGCATCCTGGTGGGCTTGTGATTAAGACACATTCAATATAACTCCAATGTTCCCTGTTGCATGTCATATTCCCTCCTTTCCCCTACATTTCCTGTCCGTACCTCCACCACAAAAGCATGTAAAAGTGTAAAAACATCAGAAAACACAATTACAGTAAGAAAACATAAAATGAGGGAAATAAACATTTGTGCTGGAAAAGTACATTTACTCAACTACTGTACTTAAGTGCAATTTTAAAATAGTAAAATAATACATGTATTTTACATGAGCATTTTTATTTTACACTCCACTACATCCCAGAGGGAAATATTGTAGTTTTTACTCACTATATTAATTGACAGCTATAGTTACTTTTCAGATTATGGTTTTACATGCAAAACATTTGATCAGTTTATAAAATTTGATGCAGTGCTTTACTATTAAACTTCCTAGTAGTGTATAAAGTGCCTAAAATCGACTGCAGCTAGAGAAATTACAACAATACCTAATAATATTCTATAATACAATATGTTGTTTATAATATAACTGTAAAAGGAGTATCTCTGGCTACTTTAAGTACATTTTGCTGATGATACTTCTGTACTTTTAAATATAGGTAAAAAAAATAAATAAATAAAATGAACGGCTTTTACTTGTAACAGAGTATTTTTACACTGTAGTATTGCTACTTTTATTTACTTCCATAACATTGGATTTAAAAGCAGAGCTCTTCAGGCAGGCTACTAGAAAGCCTTTGGGATCTGACTACAAAGCTGTCATTGACCTCAGGTTATGAACGGGTACACCTGGGCTCAAAAGGTCACTAATGTAAGCTGGAGCTAGACCATAAAGTTAAAAAAAGTAACAAACAAACAAAAACTATGCCAGTACTGAAAGAGCTTAGCTTCTGGGAAAGCCCAATACCATGGGTGAGCTTAGGCAGTGAGTAACAGACCTGGATCCTGCACATTAGGCTTTTAGCCAAAGCTTACATCAGCAGCATAAGCTTCATATCCTGGATCAACAGAATTACAAGAGACCCAGAGGGTGGAGAACACAGTTTAGGGCATTAATGTCCCTTCAATATTTCTTTGTCAGGTGGAATGAAGTGATAAGAACATAAAAACAGAGAAAGCATATTTTAAAGAGCAAATACAGTGAGGAGAGAGGTTTGGCTGCTATGTGACAATATAACCTGTAAGAATATATGACTATAGCCATATATGACCATATTATATATGAGAATAAATATGACTGTGAGGAATCTGTGGTGTATATTAGATATTAAAGTAGACAAAATTAGATTAGTTAATTGTTAAAACGAATGCAAACTGAACTGCCTCTCCTCTCCAGTGATACTATTATTACAGTACCACCCGCCATGCCAACCGCTTCTCGTCATCACTAACCACACCCAATCACCCACAATGCTGAGCAGAGCAGAACAGAGTGAAGGAAGTTAGATGAACGCTGCATGCAACACCATTAACCACGTGTACACACATACACACACAGAGTGGTGTCAGGAGAGAGAAAGAGCAAGTCAAATGCAGAGATTAGAGCGAAGTTAGGGCTTTCCCCTTTTCTGCAGGCAGCGTAAGTGTGTGTGCACGCATGGGTTTTGGTGGCACTTGATGGGTAAAAGTAGGCCAAGCAGTGTCAAATAAGGACAGGTTTGGTCTGAGTATTTACACACTGTCTATGCCAGCACCCAGCTTCATTTTCACCTCATGGCCTTCATCACCTCTTTATTATCAAGCTCTTATAAAAACCAAGACTGTAAGAAGTTTTGGGTTACACAATCAGTTGGGCTACAGTAAACATGTAAAGTCTGCAACCTGAAAACACACATTTCTCTCAACTGCCTTTTAGATGAGGGATGTAATGTTATGTAATGTTATGACCTCAGTGTGAAATCACCTCTCAGAAAATGTTGGAAAACACTCTGCTGCAGGTTAAATTAACATTCACTTAATAAAAGAAGAGGCACATTCCACAGCTTCAAGCTCCTCACCAAAGAAGTCAAAAAGAGAGAAGAAACACTGATGATGATGATGATGACGATGATGATGATGATGATGATGATGACGAAGATGATGATGATGATGATGACGATGATGATGATGATGATGATGTGACAGATATAATCACTACTTCCATTTGAGACAGTTTTACTGGGGACATTCGTGTTGTAAACATGTTCATAACAGTAACTCATCTTATTAGATTTACCTGATGGAACGACTCTTCCAGTCATATGAAAACCAACTGTCCCATTTCACAACATTACGCACAAGCCCTCAGAACTAGAGACTCTTGAAGTTACTCTCAAAAATTAAGTTTTTAACTCAGTAATGTACCATAAGGGTATAAAGGTATAAAAACTCTAGGAAAATGTATGTATTGTTCTATAGATTAAGTGAAAACAAGAAACATTAGAAAATGTGTATTAGAACAGCATGGTCCCTTGTACCCTATGTAATTATTCAGTATTTTTCTATTTAATTTTATGAACCTCTTTATTTATTTTCTGATTTCTCATTATGTATGGAACCTGAGGAAGCAGTTGCTTCTGGTAGTGAAACAGAGAGGGGCATCACATTGTCTTCACTTTGCTTTTGCGTAAGAAACACAATATATTTGTATACGGCTACATGTTTTCCTATTCCCTACTTCCACCCTATTCCGGCCTGCACTTCACTATCATGCATGACAAATGTATACATTTTGATTTAAGAAATATTTCATCCTATAAGGACCAAGAAAGTGTGTTTCTATGTGTTACCAAGACAGAGCTGCCTCTCACACCTGACAGTGGGTGACTGCTGAACCACTCCATCAGGTTCCTTTCACCCGTGAAGACTTTAAAATGTAACTGTGTCCATTATTATGAGGTTAACAGCAAAAACACTGACCAGGGTCATCATTACATCAAACCACATCTCTATCATTAAACATGCTTATCGTTCTAACAAGTGCCTGATTGGACCACATATCCTTGAGGCAAAAAAAAAAAAAAAAAAAAAAAGACATTCAAACACATGTTATTTTTCTAACTAACTCTAAGATAACAACTTATCTTATCTTGATTTCAATGTTTCTGACACTGTGCCTTATGTGGCTCTGCTCTCTAAAAGGGTGTCTCTAGCCCAAAATGAAAAACTTAATACCCACATCAACTCCTGGTTTGTTTAATCACAAACATGTCATCACATAGCTGATTACAACATGTAAAAAAATAAAATCTTTACATAATGACAGGATGTGTGGGTCAAAAAGACCTCTGCTCCCCCTCTATATTAAGGGTTAACAATGAAAGCAACATAAGCCGGTGGCATCTTTTTATGAGTGACGAACTGCAGTTAAATATGTTTAAACGTCCTGGCTCGCGTGTGAGTACGCGCGGTGTGCACGCGCCGCACACCTCGTCTCGCGGTGTGAGACCCGCTCCCGGCTGCGGAGGGCGCAAGTGGCTTCCACTCAGCCCCCCGGTAAAAAAGCAGTGTCCGTGTATTACCTTATTTGGTGTGGAGCCCCTAATTGTAGCTAGGCCAACACCGAAGAGATGCTTCAGTCCACTGCTGCTGCATGCACGCGGAAGAGCGTGCGCGACAGCCCATAAACAAACTATGCAGGAATGAAGTGAGACGGATGGATGATCCCCAGACTGACATCTACTGCTGTGATGTTCTGACCACAGCGGTGTCAAAAATGTTTCACTATATGCGCCGAAATAGCCTATCTGTGACGGCACCAAATAATCTGACTGTGTAAACCGGCGTCAAAGTTTCAAAGTTTCACTCTTAAAAAAGTTAGCGGTGCGTGAGGCGTGGCGCTCACACGCTCACAGAGATGTCACACATGATCATACATGATAGAAAACCTCATGACACCCATTCATAGCGTGTAACCTGGACTGCAATCAAACTGACGCAACTTTTTTTTATATATATACAAGGCTTTATGAAGATTTCAGTCAAGAGCAATCATGTGAAAGAAAATGTCCTACAGTGAAATCACAAGCAAGTATGCATATCTCTCTCACTCATGTCAACAAGTCTACAGCGGGACAAAACTTACATGTGTGTTGTAGGCTGTGATCTTGGGGTGTGTGTGTGTCCGGTGTCTCTCCGGTCCGCTCAGTCAGTGCGCGCAGCAGCAGCCTGCAGTTACTTCGTTCACAGAGGGTGTGTATGTATGTCTGCTGCACTGAGGTCCCGGACCTCCCTCCCCACGCGTAGTCCCGGTGGGGGGAAATGGGTGTATTGGTTGTACTGGTGGCGCAAAGGAAAGAAAGAGATAGTCCCTCCGCTTTTTTGCTCTTTTCTACCTCTGCTTCTCCTCGATCTCTCTCTCTCTCCCTGTCCTCTACCGTGAGAGCCTTAATTGGTAAAGGGGTAAAGCATCAGAGGTGCTGGGGGTGTAACTCTCTCTTTTTCGGCTCTGTGCCTCTTTTCTTTTTTTTTTTTTACATGAGTGACGTCATGACCGCGCCTTCAGGATTTTAAAGGTATGATGTCACCAGCCCGTGCAGTGCCCCTATCTCTCCCATCTTGCTTTTATTTTTCCCGAAATGCGTGTGCGTGTGCGAGTGTGTGTGTGTGTGTGTGTGTGTGTGTGTGTGTGTGTGTGTGTGTGTGTTTGTGACAGAGAAAGGTAACTCCCCACATCTCTTTGCACCCTCTGTTCTCTTTTTTCCTGTTATCTGTTATTGTTCAGACAGGCCGGTGAATATGGCGAGCTGTGTTTCTCTCTGTCAAACCCTGGTCCAACTGACTCAATATGGGGGTGGGAGGTGTGTGTGTGTGGGTGTGCATATGTGAGATTGTGTGTGTGTGTGTGTGTATGTGTGTTGAGTGCTCTCCAGCTGAGTATTGGCTCAGGAAGCAAGAATGTTCGGCCTCTGCTGTGCCCTCTACTTACAGTTCATCAGTCTGGTGGGAGGATGGAGGGAGTAGAGGAGGAGGAAGAAGAAGAGAGGAAGGGAGGTGGTGGGGGAGGTGGAGGGGTTGGGGAGGTTAAAGTGAGAGTGGAAGAGAATACAGAGAGATTACAGATAGGAGGAAACATAAACAAAATCTGTATAATATCCCTTTAACTCCTAAGCTTCAACAATGAGTCTCTCCCACGCTGCTGTGGGTTTATTGAAACCTAATAACCTTGGTTATTGGTGTCCTGTGATTTGGAATTATTTGACATTTGGAAAAATGTATTCTTTGCAATCTTTTGACGTATCTTTCAAAAGCATTGTACATATAGTACAAGCATATGTACCATATAGTAATGCAGGACAAAGACAGGAGACAGAGGGAGAAGGGAAGGCAGAGAAGTGGAGGAGGTTGGGAGACAGAGAGAGAAAAAGATGGTGGGAAGGCTCAACAGACAGGAGAAAGAAGTGTGTGTGTGTGTGTGTGTGTGTGTGTGTGTGTGGGTGGGTGGGTGTTTGTGTGTGTATGTGTGTGTGAATGGGTTTGTATTAATTAGACCCAGATGTTTGATGTTGTAGTTGTGAGCTCGTCCAGTTGGTCAGTGACATCATCTGTGTGCGGGTTTGTTGAAGTTACATCACCAGAGACTTTGCCGGGGTAAACACATGCGTGCGCGCATGCACACACGCACACACATTTTTATGTAAATAAGTGGAAGACAGATAAAGCAGGACAAATAAATATTATAATGTTGTGAGCTCCATACACACCTGTGCTCTGTGCTGTGCAGCAGCCACTTCTTTAGTGAGGTCCTATCTTCATTGTTGCGCTGAGATATTGTGCACTGAATTCACATTCTTTGTTTGTTATATGATAAATAATATTAGAGAAAAGGGGCCGGTGATGCTATTGGCTTTTATTGCAGGAGGTGCCAGAGAGTTTAGAGACACAAGATATTTTGGTGGATATTTTTGGTGGAGATTGATAGCTGATATTCAAAAGTTGAAAAAGTGATAAAGAGAGAGAGAAAGGGTTTCAGATAGAATATAGTATGTGACTAAATTCTGGAAAAAACAAAGAGCAACAATGGAGATTTCCTCTCACAGCATCTTTTATGATTAAAGAGACTATCTCCTCCAGATTTAAATGGTACCACTGGACTATCAACATGAAGTATGAAAATAGCTTATTGAGTTGTAAAGCAAAACATAAATCAAACTGGTTCCAGATAGAGGCTGAAGTTGGAAGTGGGTTAATTCCTTAATCTGGGCGAGTTGGCCTAAAATCACCTAACAGAAACTCCTGACTTACTCCTTATCCTTTAATTACTAATAACAAAATACTATGGAAAATGCTGCATACAGCTGGCTGGTGCCACTAATGAAACCCTCTCCGGCACCCTTCTGGAGCAGTAATGGAATTTTGAAACAAAACATCAGGCTAAGGCTATATGTGTTAATGATGGAGTACTGGGGAATTGTTATGTGGTTTAGAACCCTTACCAGTTTTATGTTCTGTCATATCATAAGATCATATCATTCAGCACTATCAGTTGATATGTAAATTTAATCTATGTTTGGTAATAATAATAATAATAATAATAATAATAATAATAATAATAATAATAATAATAATTCTATTATTATCATCATGATAACAAGCCTCCTCTTTAATACACACACTCGCTCGCTCACTCACTCACTCACCCGTCCACACACACACACCACTATTCTTATTATTATCATTATTATTATTCTCATATCTTATATCACTCTCATATACTACTACTTACTCATTTGCACTCCAACCATTGTCAGTTTCACTACATGTGTATTTATGTCCTTATTTTACTTTTTTCATTGTATATGTTTATTTATTTATTTTTGGATGTGAATTTTGTATTATTGTTGTTACCTTATTTTCATTTTTTGTTTTTTTCAGCATAATTAGCAGCATAATTAGTCATACTATTATTATTACTTTTGTTTATTAATATTATTATGATAACAATAAAAAAAAATATATATATATAATGATTATTATTATTATTATTATAGCCTACTGTTCACTGCCACCTTTACTGTCATTTTTGTTACTTTCATATTTACTTATATGCATTCCGACCACTTTCAATTTCACTACTCCAACCAACATCAACATGTGTATTTATGCATTTATTTATTTTATTTCATACGTATACTTATTGATTTATTTGTTTATTTTATTTTATTATTATATTGTATTTATTTATCGGGACAGTGTACAGTTTTTAACATAAATGATGCATTGTACCAGAATTAGCTCAAAGCTGATTAACATCTGCAGTCCCCCAAAATCAAAACATACAACAGCACAACAACAAACAGTACAAAGGAAAAAACACACAGAACACATTATACAAAATACAAAATACAAAGCTACACACAATAGCACTTCAGATACATGCACAATGTCAACTAGAAATTAATAATGTAAACTTGTCAAATTAAAAGCAAGACTACCTGCGCCAATGAGAAGACCATAGATGAAATTTAGATTCAGTGGTTACAGAGCTTAGTGGTTTTTAGTAGATTTTTTCATTTGGTTTTGAATGTACTGATTGAACTGCAGCTCTTCATATCATCAGGTAGGACATTCCACTGAGTTGTGGCTTTCACAGAGAAAGCTGCCTACCCAAATGCAGTGCCACAAAATGGTATGGTACAATCTTGCATAGAGGATATTCTGGAGGATCTAATAGAACTTATTGACCGAGTGTACACAAAGTCGTGGTGTAGTGTAGTGGAGGAGGGGCCAAACCATTTAAAATTTTATAAACTAGGCACAAATTTGAGAATAATCTCAAATTCTCAAAGCTCAGTAAATTGTATTTCTCCAGTACCCTACAGTAATGGAAATGCATTGGCTTTTTGTCCAGAGTTTTTAGAGTTTGTTGTATAAGGACTCAAGAGGTTTTATGGCTGTTTCTCCAGCCTGCCCCCAACATGTGATGCAATAAGACATATGGGAAAGAATCATAGCATCCATAAATATCTTGGCTGTGTCCAAAGAGAGACAATTTCTAATATGTCTAAAATTGCCACGTTGTACTTTATGGTTTTAACCGTTTTTTCTAACATGTTTCTTAAAGTTCAAATTTGGAACCAGTGTCACACCAAGATATTTGAAATCAGTAACTATGTCAATGTTTTCACCTTTGATGAGAATATCAGCATTAGGAGGTTGTACCATAGTTTTAGAGAAAAACTTACCTTTTGTCTTGTTTACATTTAGACTCAGACATGATTGATCAATGCAGTCGTTAACTTAGCAGCAGCTAACTCCGCTGCATGTGTGTACACACCAGTGTCATCTGCATACATTTGTAGTTCTACATCATGACACTGTTGAGGGAGATCATTAATATATGGGCTAAATAATAGGGACCTAACACTGACCCTTGTGCAACACCCATTCTGCACTTCATGTTACTGGACAGTGTGTCACAAACTTTAACACATTGTATCCTATTGGATAAATATGAAGACATCCATGCCAGTGCTCTAGATGAGAAATTTAGAGAGTTTTGATATTAAAACATCATGATTGACTGTGTCAAATTCCCTACGCAGATCTAAAAATACAGCACCAACTACTCCTCCTTTGTTAAGTCTTGATTTAATTTTCTCTATTAAGTGCAAGGTAGCAGTTTTGGTGCAGCAACCTTTGAGAGTACTGGCAGTATACTTATTGGTCTGTAGTTACTGGCTTCAAGGCGGTCTCCAGATTTTAAACTAGGCGTGACGATGGCACATTTCCAGTCATCAGTGTTTAAAAGACAAGTTAATTACACAAGCAATAGAGGGAGTTAAAATATCTTTGCCTGATTTGACAAACATGGTGTCAAATTGGAAAACATCTCTACTTTTGGAGCTTTTTAAGGAGCTGATGATTTTGTTTACTTGTAACCCATTAGTCTCTACCAGCTTGAAAACCTGACCTGTAGCATCGATAGGAACAATATCCAGTTTCCTTTTTGTATTTTTTTTTTCCTAACTCACATACAGACTTAAGAAAAAAATTATTAAAGACTTCAATTAACTTTCCTTGTACTTTGAGTTTAAAATCTCCTAAAAATATTGGGTCCATCCTTGTGAGATTATCAATGTTTTTCTAGATCAATTTACTGTTGCCTTTTGCCTCATTCAAAATATTGAGATAAAAATGAGATTTAGTGTCTCTTAGCTCTTGGATAACTTTGTTCCTTAAACCTTTATAAATCAGCATGTCAGTGTCTCTTTTAGTTTTAATTGCCTTCCTTAGTGCAGCATCTCTAGATTTCATTAGTTTCCACAAATTTTCATTAAACCACGGTAAATTGTTTTTGTTTTTAGATTTTATCTGTATCCTCACATTAAATCTTTCCCTCACAGAGTTGATTCTGTGAGTAAAAGTATCACAGCCATAGTCCAGATCATCAGAGGACAGTACATCATCCCAGTTCAAGCTCATTGATACATTCTTCTTGCTTAGCTCTGGGTATGCATTGAAGGATCATTGTCTTAGTTGCCGTGGTCTTAAGTCTACTCTTAGTCAGTTTTCTCGCACATAGGGTTAGGTTATGATCTGATAAGCCAGTAATTAAATTATAACTTTTAGTTATTCTTTCTGGTTTGTTAGCAAATATCAGATCAATTTGTGCAGCATTTTGCAATCCTAGTTGAGCCTTTTACTAGTTGTTCTAGTTGGAATTTCTCTGTGATCATTTTTAGTTTTTTCCTCTTAGTTTTATTCTCCCGGTTCACATTAAAATCACCCATATGTAATAATTCTTTGTTGAGATTGCACTCTTTTAAGACTTCTGTGAGTTGATCATAGAAAGTGTCATCTGCAGAAGGGGGCCTATAGATAACTATGATGTTAAAAGACATTTGCTGGGATAACATTGTTTTTATCCCAACATATTCTAACATGTTACCTGCATTATTAACCACACGTTCACGTTTGATGTTGTCTCACATAAAAAAACACCCCTCCTCCTCTTCCATCAGGTCTGTTTCTTCTGAAATATTGGTATCCAGGCACCTTGAACACACTCACAGGACTTGTTTGTTTTAACCATGTTTCAGGCAGACACAGAAAGTCCAGATTTGAGTTGGACACAAGATGAGTTAGCTGATTGCTCTTTGCAGTAATGCTTCTGATGTTAAAATGTCCACTGAATAGCCCCCTCGGTTTCAGCTTCGGGTCCCATAAGACTTTTGCATGACTGACAGTTTGGAAGATTTTGAATAACCTCTGCCTCCTCACCGCAGGGTTTCGACACACAGTGGTGTCAGCAGCAGGTTTTATGAGAGAGACACTGGACCTATCAAGGTTTCCACAGCCTAGTAGCAAAAAGTTATTCATTGAGACATCGTGCCTGGTGTTAACAAAGTTTAGTCCATTAAGGGAGAAGCCTGGCTCAGAAAGTTGCTGGTCATTCATCACTGGTACTAGAGGAGTCCCAGACACACTTGGGCACAAATCACCATCAAAGTTCTGCAGCGCTCCAGGGGTCACTGGTTCAGGATTTAGAAGAACATCTCTGGAGAGCAGGATCAGCATGAGGAGGAGACCTGCTATTCTCCGAAATGGGGTGGCAGATGACCGGTCCACTGGATCGGTGATTCGCTCTGGTACCTGGGCTTGTCCATGCCACAGGATGGAGGAATAGATTGCAAAATATCCTAGTAAGTTATGATGAAAACTCACTGTAGGAGCGTCAACTGGCCATGAGCCAGCATTTGTCCCAAGCTCAATCACTTGGTGTCCCAGCTGTTTTCCATCAGTGTTGATTGCTCTGGCCAGACAGACACATACAGGCACTACAGCAGTGAGTACCAACAGTAGTCCCAAAAGCACTTAAACACAGCCCAGGTGTTTTTGCTGATGAAAAACTGCTTTGAACTTGACGCAGTTTTTGACAGGCATGTTCTGTGGCACGATAAACGGCCTTGGAGGACAGTCCTATGTAGCAATCCCATCCAGGATCCCAGTGGCCAGAGGGTAGAAGCTCCTCTTAAGCCCCTCAGCACCGGCCTGGTGCACCTGGAACCACCTCTCAACCTCAGTGGGGGAGGAAAGGCCGCCATCCGGGTGGTTAGGAACCCCAGAAGATCCATGTGGCCAGGACTGTTTCCTTTGATGTTGAGATGGATGTACAGATGGTCTTGCTTGATGCTGTATCTCCTTTGGAATATTGGTAACAGCAGGTTAATTTTTTATTATTTTTTTATTTGTGCTTATAACCACTCCCCCCGATTGCTCCTCTACACTTCCATACACACCCACACCTACCTGTACAACAGACTGCCCTACATGTTCCCTAATACACACATTGAATATCATAAGTACTAACATTTGATTTTTTTCTTTTCTGCTGTTATTGCTGTACATCTTCAATGCATGTTTTGTCTTGTCGCGCGAATTCTGTCATGTCATCCATTGTAATAACGTTCTGTCTTGTCTTGTATCACTTGTTTTGTCTCATCTAACTAAATAAAAGATTTTAAAAGGGGGAAAAAAAGAACAAGTTTGATCAATATGAGTTCACACAGTGAATAGTGGCTGAGACAGAATCTGTTTTAATGTACAGAGAGGGATGTAAAAGGGCAAAGAAAATGACATACGGAAATAGATCTAGAGAAAATAATTAAAAAATCATGGAGTCTGGGGCCAGCTGGCAGCCTCATAACAAAGCTTATCTCTGTTAGCCAGTGAAGAAGCTAAAGGTAAATTGCTTAACTAGAAGTGATAGAGGAGACTGTCTGGCATGGCCCTCTGGCTTTTACTTTCTGCCTCTTGTTTGTTTCACACACACACACACACACACACACACACACACACACACACACACAGACATACATGCTGATACCGACAAACTGTATACATGCAAACACATTAAGTCACTGCCATCATGATTGCACATAGATACAAGGCCTAAGAGATTAGACCCATAAACAGCTATGAAACCCCTCTTGCAGGTGATTAAACAAATATATATGCATTCTTTGCTCTCTCATCCTCCCATCTGACTCTAACTCCAAGGCGCTCACACACAAATATAAAAGTGGCTCTCATATGACAAAATGGAGTAAATATGGAAAAAACATTACTCATTAAATGGAATGGAGTCCATATTTAGACATGTGAAATATGGAGTGGCTTTTATGACCAGCTGTAGCAGACAAATCAGTTACACAGAAACAGCACCTAAAGAAAAGCGGGCTGAGGGACTGAGAAATGACCAAGATGAGGTGACAATGAGTAATGCTTAATGACAACTCATAACGCTTAAATATCGCTATAATAAATCACCTGTTACAGGGTTTAAATGTTGTAACTAATGGCTTTATTGATGTTTAATAAACCATAAAGTAATGCTTCAAAAATAAGTTATAAGCCATTAATAAGAATAATGTTTGGGTTGTCCGGTTGTGAAAAATCCCTTTGACTGGTTAATTGGACCTGGATCACAATTTTAAAAAAAACTTTCATTAATGACTTGCTAAGATTGATTGGGCTTTTGAGAACATGAGAATTCTATGAATATTTATTAATAGATTACAAACATTCATAACTAACCGCTTACACTAACCTCAAGAAAAAATGCAGCCCTCTCATTTATTTGAATGGGTGCAGTTTGTTGACGCAGAAGGAGTGCCAACACAGAGTCATAAGGCAAAAAAAGTTCAACCAGGCCCAACTTTTGCTGAAATGCAGTACAACATCATACACAGACATGGCTAAAAATATTGGTATCCTTCCACCTTTTTTTTTTTTTTTTTAAAAAAAACTAAATTTTCTCAGTATTAAGCTGAATCTCCACTAGTAGTTTAGCCTTCTTGAGCAAACTGCTCCAATTCTCTCAGGTTTCATGAGTGCAAGTTTCAGCTCTTTCCACAGATGTCCAATGAGATACAGATCAGGACTCATAGCAGGCCACTTCAGAACGGTCCAATGTTTTCTTCTCATCCACGCTTGGATGCTTTTTGATGTATGTTTGGGGTCATTATCCTGCTGGAAGACCCATGACCTGTGACAAAGTCACAGCTTTCTGACACTGGGCTGTATGTTTCACTCCAAAATGCCTTAATAGTCTTCCAATTTCATTGTGCCCTGCACAAATTCAAGGCACCCAGTGCCTGAGGCAGCAAAGCAACCCTAACATATCACTAAGCCTCCTCCATGTTTCACAGCAGGCATAGTGTTTTTTTCTTTGAAGGCTTCATTTTTTTCTTCTGTAAACATAGGGTTGGTGTGATTTACCAAAAAGCTCTAATTTTGTTTAATCTGTCCAAAGCACATTCTCCCAGAGGGACTGTGGCTTGTCAACATGCATTTTGGAAAAGTCCAGTCTGGCTTTTTTGTGTCTCTCTCTTAGAAGTGGGGTCTTCCTGGGTCTTCTACCATGGAGCCCATTTTCATTTAGAGAGTGACGGATGGTGCGACTTGAAACTATTGTACCTTGAACTTGAAGATCAGCTTGGATCTGTATTGAAGTTTTCCTTGGTTGTTTCTCAACCATTCAAGCAATCCCTCTGTTCAATCTTGGGCCAATTTTCCTCTTGTGACCATGTCCAGAGATGTTGGCTACAGTTCCATGGGCCTTAAACCTCTTAATAATATTGGCAACAGTGGTCACAGGAACATCAAGCTCTTTGGAGATGGTCTTGTAACATTTGCATTGACCATGCTTAGCTATTACCTTTTTTCTAATGTCTTTTCTAATGTTTTTTCCATGTTCAGTGTGATACACACAGTGGCACAAAACAGCAGAGTGAGTAATTTTCTCCTTTTAAACTGGCTGCATGATTGATTATAAGATTGAAAACACCTGTGATACTAATTAAAACACAGTAGTCTGCTCAAAGTATCACTACTAATCAATTATTTCTTACAACTTCTAAAGGATACCAATAATTTTGTCTAGGCTTAGAATGTCTTTGTAGAATAAGCATGAATTCAGTTACACAACTTTTTTGTTTTGTTCCACTGCAAACCAAACATAGACATGCATTGATAATAAAATATCTTTTAATTTCAACACTGTACATCCATGTCTGTACATCCCAGTGTACACTCCTGGTGGATTACTTAGTACTGTGAATGTTGTATTTCTGCTGTTTACCTCGTGATCATTGTGATGAAAGATAAAATAGTTGCTGCTATGATAACTTTTCAGAGTTGTAAAATCCTGTCTGTGAATGTTACAAACAGTTGTGCAGTGTTTTGGTATCTGATAAGCCATCAAACACATTCTTTTGTTACTTCAACTAGAGTTCCTGAACAGCAAAACCTCTGTGCACTCTTCTGCACAAGCACCAAGACAGCTAACACAACCAGACTGTTAAAGAACAAATGCTCATTGTCATTACAGCCCAAAGCACCATTTAAAACCTCCTGCACCTGCACATATACTCATACAACACACTTAATATGTGGTATCATCTCTTACCACAAGCACAGTCAACTGTACTGTGAGGATTTGAAGTTCTAAAACACAGTCAGGACCGAGCAGAGTAAACACACTGACTCACCAAGCAACAGACTCTGATGTCTGCCACAGGCTGAGTCACACACACTCAGGACGTCAGAAGTTCAGGAATAATTAGATGTTTTCAAGTGTACTTTATGTGTATGGTCGGTTTGCATATGAGTACAATATGTGTGATTCAGTTTACTGCATATGTGTGTGCTGTTTGTCATGGAAAATGTGTAATATCTCTTGCAGGGGCTTCCTTCTTGGAAACCCTTCTGTCCATATGTTAGGGTGTGTGTGTGTGAGAGAGAGAGAGTGTGTGCCCTGGTGGAAAGTGTGTGTCTGTTTCTTTTCTGAGTATTCCCACACCATGCAGATTGAGAGGTAATCAGGCTAAATGTTGTGTGGTAGTCTGTTACTTTACTCCAGTCCGCAAGTCAAAGTGTCCTTGGGCAAGATTCTGAACCCCAAATAGCTCCTGGTGGCTGTTCCATCAGTGCATGAATGTGTAGATTCCCTCTGATGGGCAGGTTGGGACCTTGCATGGTAAACTTCAATAACAGACTTCAATACTTCAAATTCTAACATGTATTTGAAGAACATATAGATGCAAAGAGACAAAGTGCTTATTGAAAAGGATTTTTTAATAAAGAGTTTATCTTGTAACTAATGGCTTTCATTATGGTTAATAAATCATTCATTAATGTTTTATACACCACAAGGTGTCCCAAGACAGATAATGTGAAACAGTGGATAATTTCACATCCTTGGGTATCTAAAATTTTAAAAACAGCCAAAGAAGTTGGATGATCTGCTCACAACTCCATAATAAGGCCAAAACTTGTGATCAGGGGTCATAAGTAGACGTTTAATTTTAAGCAGTAACAAGCAAAAAAAGGTTGGAAACCACTAATTGAAAAAAGTGTGTACAGCATTGTGAATCTGGTTCATATGTACAGGTAACCTGTGGAGTTTTTAACTTCTAGTAGTGCAATGGAAGGATTCTTTTAAAAGCGGCTCACCATGTTGCCAAGAAACAAATCAACAATCAACAAAACAGCTTTGCAAAGAGGAAGGAAATGTATTCAACAGGTACTTTAGGAAATGCTGGATATAACCATAACATTGGTTGATTACAAGAAAACTCCAGAGGATACCTTTTATTTATAGTGCATTGTTAGCCTACAGGGGCTGGGCGAAATGGTATGAATTACACAATAATGAAAATGTCATCAATAAATAAATCTTTCATGTACTACCTTTTGATGACCCTGTGAAGATTAAATAAACACTTAAGCCTCATTTGGACAGGAAGGTGAGGAGGAGAGATGGACAGAAGGACATTTGAGCTACTTTGGTAACTCTGCTCTGACATACAGCTCTCTCTTTATGTTTTCACTCCCTCTCTGGCCATATTAAGAAAATCACACAGATTGGAGGAGAGCAGGGCTGAGAGAAATCTGGACTTATTCCCAGATATTTAATTCCTGTTGGATAATGAGCGCATGGGGCTGGGGCAGGAAGAGTGTGAGTGTGTGTGTGTGTGTGTGTGTGTGTGTGTATGTGTAATCTGCACATGCACACTTTTGAGTTGCAGTTTAAGTATAGTGGATGTTTGTGAGTAGGCAGCCTATCAATAACTGTAGTGCATGTGTGTATGTGTGTGTGTGTGTGTGTGTGTGTGTGTGAGTGCGTGTGTGCATTCCAAGTGGATATTGAAATTAGACAGGGGTGCTCAGCATCAAGACAACACATTCACAGTCTTTAAAAGGAGACTTGACTGAACTGAATGAATCAGACTACAGGAATCTATTGCTAGTAGCTGCTGGCAATTTTGGCAAGACGCTCACAAATACACACATGTAGGATACACACACCCAACAATCACACGTACAGCTGTCCATCATCGCTATGATACAGACTGACTGGAAAGCGATGTAAGTGCAGCTTTGAGGAGGGTGGTCTTTGTCCAACTGAATCCTGTCTCAAGTCTTGTCTATACTCTGCTCTATAAAGCCTCTTAATCCCCTCCGCCCACCTGTTAATATAGGTTTGGGACATTTAACAACCGGGGAACGCACATCGACAAGTACATTTAAACACTCTGACGCCCTTCTTTATCTACAAACACAGCCTTTTAAGGTAAGCTCTCCCTTCCCCTCTCTCTCTCTCTGCCCTTCTGTCTATGTCTCACTTTGTCTTTGCCTCCTCTTGCTAACTGTTTGTCAGTTTCAGCCTACCCCCCTCCAACCCCCCCACCCCCCCCCCACCCCCTCCACTCCTCCGCCACCACCCCCCATTGTGTTTTTAGTTTTTCTTATTTTCTGGCTCTTTCCCTAAGAAAGCACTGCTTGATTCCCTCATGACCAGCGTTCCTCCCTCGGGTCTTCTACTCTCTTGAACTAAACAGAGAGGAGGCTTGAGAACGGTGAAGAACAGGACAGACAGAAAAAAAAAAGCAAAGCAAACAAACAAGAGGCTTGCAGAGACACAGAGAGATGAACTCTGGATATCAGTGTGTTTGGCCTGGTTTGTGCAGGGTGGCAGCGATATATTTTCATTAGACTGGATTCTAGGGTGAGATGTCCTAAATTTGGGTCAGGGGCCGCAAATGAAGATGAAGAACCTCAAACTGTATTTAGTTTTGGTGACTTCTGCATTTGTGTGTGTGGTATAAGAGATGGAGAGATGGGCTCCAGTAGTTTTGTCCATATAAGGGGGGAGGAATGTGGAGAGAGAGAGAGAGAGAGAGAGAGAGAGAGAGAGAGAGAGAGAAAGAGAGAGAGAGAGAGAGCAGCTATGAATGACTGATCTCCCCCTCACTATCCCTCGCTCCATCTACCCCCTCTTTCCTCCTCAAGTTTTCTTGCTCTAAATATTTCTCTTGGACTCCAGATTTCTTTTGCTGCTTTCATGTGCGCGCAAAAAACATACATAATCCTAATGTTGGACACACATATTTCACGCACACACATACACCTCTGGATCAGACAGAGTAGTGTTTCAGAGGCTGTGTGTTCTCACTGACATCATCATGACCCTGCTGGCCAACAGCCTTGCTAGTTATGTGTGCATGACTGTGTGTGTGTCAGACAGAGAGAGGCTCCTCTTGCTCAACCAGGTGACAGTGTGTATGCATTGCATCACCACTGCACAACAACACAGGTACGGCACACAAATTCCTGAACACATCACACCTGTATGGCTCATTTGCTGTACGTGTGACTGTTTCTGAGTGTGTATTGGTATCAGTCATTTGTTAAGCCTTGCTGCATGAGCGCATGATGAAATATAAGGTGACAGCCGTCCTCCTCACCTGCGTCTGGACTGGATTCACTGAAAACAGATGTGAAGGGAAACAAATAATGATGTCATGCCAGATGAACTGCAACCAAAAGCATGCATTCGAAATGATGCATTCCTTCTGTGCATGAGTGTGTGACTGTGTGTTCGTGTTGTTGCAAGATGGGGGGGAGGAGGGGGCGGGTAGCTTGAAATACAAAACCACTTCCATTTAGAGAAGATAAAAGAAGGCTGAGCGAGAAGGGGAGGAAGTCCAAAAAAATGTATTTTGCCCCTTCTCTGGTTGACCCTGGTGATCTGTCTGACTTCATTTTCCCCTTCATCTCCTTCATCCTCCACCAGTCTTCCAAAGTGAAACATGGTACACCAACATTATGCCATTGATTGAACATGTTCATAATAATATAATAATGAACTTTATTTATAAGAAAAAATGTTACAAAGTGTTTCACAATAAGACAAATCAATTTATCAAGCTTTGTTTGTATAGCACCTTTCGTAGTCTGCGTGTTTCCTGTGAGGACCTCTAACCCATGCTCATATACATTTGGTCTCTTTCTCGCTCTCTCTCTCTCTCACACACACACACATACACACACACACACACACACACACACACACACACACAC